>NC_066530.1:4611292-4648792 GCF_024679095.1 Eriocheir sinensis | reverse complement strand
AAACGTTTCCTCCTCCTCTCCATTCCTCCCTCCCTTCTCGCCTTCACTCCATATTTTTCTTCCTTCCCTCCTTTAAATAAACAGATTCGTGTGCCTCCCTCTCTCCTCTTTCTCCCTGCCTCTCCTCCTCCTCCTCCTCCTTCTCCTCCATCACCTCACCTGAACGCTACAAAACACTGTCATAATTATTAAGCTCAGGTACGAGAAGAAGAAGGAGAAGAAGAAGAAGAAGAAGAAGAAGAAGAAGAAGAAGAAGAAGAAGAAGAAGAAGAAGAAAAAAAAAGAAGAAGAGGAAGAAGAAGTAGAAGAAGAAGAACAAGAACAACAACAACAACAACAACAACAACAACAACAACAACAACAACAACAACAACAACAACAACAATAACAAAAAGAAGAAGAAGAAGAAAACGATGACGAAGAAGAAGAAAAAGAAGAAATATGAAGACGATGAAAATTCTGAAACCAATGATATAAATTTCTGAAAGACTCATGTAAGAAAACACGAAGACAATAGAAAAGAAAATCAGGAGGTCAGGAAAATAGGAAAACAGAAGAGGAGGTCAAGAAGACACGAAGACAGGAAGAAAGGAAGAGAGAAATGGAGGGCAATAGGACACGATGACAGGAGGAGAGGAAGAAAGGAGGACAGGAGAGGAGGAGGGCAATAGGGCACGGAGACAGGAGGAGTATCAGAAAGAAAACACAAGAGGAGGGCAGGAGGACGTCTTTTCCTCCTCCTTCCTTCTTTACTCACACCTCCCTGCCTCTCCGCCTTCCGCCCCGGCGCGTCTCATAACGAACCTGCAAAGTAATAAGTATGGTGAGGAAAATAAGAAGGTACAGCCCCTGCCCCGTATCCCAAGCCTGGCCACGCGGCGGAAGGGCGACGCGGAATTGGGTCACGAGGCAGGATAATGATGATAAGAAGGAGTTTATTGTTTTTATATGAATTTTAAAGTTTCTAGAGAGTGACATGTAATTTTATAATTATATGTTATTGACGATGACAAAATATATGTTAATGAGAATGTTGGCAATAACAATGTTAATAATAATGGTAGTTTGCATCTTTCTATAGATATAAAAAAAATCCAGCAGCAGATTATCATAGTATATTTACTTTCTATTTAGTTGACGATGGTGAATATAACATCCATGATAATTATGATTATGATGAATTCTACCTATTTTTATTTTATTTTCATCAATCAAAAAAAAATATTAAACTGTTACTGAATATCAATTTCCGTTTATGATGACGTTAAAAACAACAGTAATAATAATAATAATAATAATAATAATAATAATAATAATAATAATAATAATAATAATAATAATAATAATAATAATAATAATAATAATAATAATAATAATAATAATAATAATAATAATAATAATAATAATAATAATAATAATAATAATAATAATAATAATAATAATAATAATAATAATAATAATAATAATAATAATAATAATAATAATAATAATAATAATAATAATAATAATAATAATAATAATAATAATAATAATAATAATAATAATAATAATAATAATAATAATAATAATAATAATAATAATAATAATAATAATAATAATAATAATAATAATAATAATAATAATAATAATAATAATAATAATAATAATAATAACAATAATAATAATAATAATAATAATAATTATAACAATGTTAACAATTGTTGAGGCATTACTGGCAAGTTGGAAAGGGAGCCAAAAGGCAGCATGTGGTGAGTGTGTTCCCAACTCGTGTCAGTGAGGCTTCATCAGGGGAACAGCACCATCAGATCCCCGTAGGAAGCCTTACTCATACCGGTTGGGAATGCACTCACCTCAATGTTCCGTGTTGCATTTTATCTCCCTCACCAATGAAAATTACTGCACAATTCTCCCGCTTTCTATCACCTCATTTTGCATCTTCATTTTTTCAATTTACCGGAGCAGAGTCTTGCTCAACATTTTATCTATCACCTTTAGACTAAAAAATGTCCTTAAATAAGTTAATGTTTTTTTCTCTAGCATTATACCTTCTTTTATTTTTGGTTTAGATGATGGACAGGTAAAAGCCTTACCTAGCTATACATACACACCTGTTGAAAAGTAATATACAGGTTTTATATAATTGGGCGTGCTTTCAATTGTTGTCTCTCGTGTGTTTTTACTCAATCTACAATTTAGTGTTGAGTTGAATCTCATTTTATGCATGTTTTACAAAACTGTGCACACTCTACTTTTTCTCCGCCTTTATTTGTTTATTTTACTTTTGTTCCTTTATATTTCTTCTCTTCATCTGTTTTTTTTTTTTTTATAGTTTTCTTTTCCTCTACACGCTTCCTCTCCGTCTGTTTATATACTCTACCTTCTAACCTCTAACCAGATTACCAACTACACGCCTGTTGTCTGCCGCTATCCAGGTGTACACAGGTATGGTCAGGGTATTCCCACTCAGACAATTCCTCAACACAAATCTGCAGCAAAATAAACGGGGGAGAAAATTTGACCCGTGGAGAGGCAAGAGAGAGAACGAGGAAGCTTGCGGGAACCTGAATGACTGAAGGACTGCTGACTGAGGGACTGACTGGCTGAGAGACTGACTGGCTGAGTGACTGAGGAACTGACTGACTGAGGGACTGAAAGACTGACTGACTGAGGGACTGAGTGGCTGAGTGACTGAAAGACTGACTGACTGAGGGACTGACTGGCTGAGTGACTGAGAGACTGACTGACTGAGGGACTGACTGGCTGAGTGACTGAGAGACTGACTGACTGAGAGACTGACTGACTGAGGGACTGACTGACTGAGGGACTGACTGGCTGAGTGACTGAAAGACTGAGTGACTGAGAGACTGACTGACTGAGGGACTGACTGACTGACGGGCTGACTGGCTGAGTGACTGAGAGACTGACTGACTGAGGGACTGACTGGCCGACTGACTGACTGACTAACCTACAGAACCAACTGAGTAAGTGATATTATAATTGAGTGACTGAAATAATAATTGATTGACTTACTGACTAATTGGCGGACTTACTCACTGCCAAATTCACTGACTGAGTGACTGATTAACTGACCGACTACTAAGCACGAGACTACTAACTATTTTTCAAGACTTACTGACTGTTTGACTGACTACTAAAGAAAAAGAAAGACTGGAATAGATATTTTCCTTTCAACTGACTGACTGACTGACTGACTGACTGGCTAGCTGACTAAGTAAAATTTGAAAGTGACTATTTTACAAGACTTTTGACTGATTGACTATCTGCAAAAAAAAAAAAGGACTGGAATTCACGTTTCTTTACAACTGACTGACTGAATAACTGACTGACCCCTGACTAACTGACTGAACTGAAGCTGAAAGTCACCATCCTCAATACTTACTGACTGAATGACTAGCTACTGAAGAATAGAAGAATGGAATACACCTCTTTACAACTGACTCACTCACTAACAAACTGAAAATAAGTTGAAAGTCACCATTCTTACGACAGACTTACATTCCCGGGAAACGAAAGAGCAAGAGTAAATGTGTGAGTGACTGACTGCCGGGGTGTTAACTGACTGAGTGACTGCCCGAATGAGTGTACGAGTGGAGTTGTCCGTTTTTACGACTCGCTTACACGCCCTGGAATTAAACCGGAGTCAGGAATTAAGGCCTGAGAGAGAGAGAGAGAGAGAGAGAGAGAGAGAGAGAGAGAGAGAGAGAGAGAGAGAGAGAGAGAGAGAGAGAGAGAGAGAGAGAGAGAGAGAGAGAGAGAGAGAGAGAGAGAGAGAGAGAGAGAGAGAGAGAGAGAGAGAGAGAGAGAGAGAGAGAGAGAGAGAGTAAATATATTATCTAACACTTGATTTCCCTAGTGCTGCTACTTCTGGGATACGTGACCGGTACGCATTTATTTCCTGTTTCAGTTTCTTGTTTTGCTTTCTGTACTGACTGACGTTTGGGTTCATAATTCTTACTCTTTTCGCTTTTCTCTTTGTCTCTTTTCCTTTAGTCTTTGTTAACATAGTAGTTGTAGTTTTTTTTTTGTGTGTTTTAGTATTTGTCCTTAAGTTTTCTTTTCTTTTCTACTTCTTTGACTTTTTCTTGTATTTTTGGTTTCACTGCACGGTCTGCGGTGGCTGGAGAGGCGATGCTGCTGGTAATGATGGTGATGTTATTGCAAATGGATAAAAAGTGACGGCGATGACGATGAAACGGGCGATGGAAGCAACAATGGTAATGGTTCTGAGAATAAACGTAAAATATGGGAATAGCGATGATACTAGTAATGGTAGTGATGGTACTGACAATGGACGATGAAGTAATGGCGGTTATGATGGTAATGGTGATGAGTGATGACGGTGGGGCTAACAGTGATAAAAGTAATGGTGGTACTGACAATGAAAATAGTTGGGATGATGCAGATGTCAGTAGTAGTAGCAGTAGTAGTAGTAGTAGTAGTTAGTAGTAGTAGCAGTAGTAGTAGTAGTAGTAGTGGTGAATGTGGTGGTAAAGATGAAGGTAGTGGTTAACGTGGTGATCGTAATGGTGAAGGTAGCAGTAATCGTAGTGGTGGTGGCGAAGGTAGTGGTGATCGTAGCGGTGGTGATGATGGTGGTGGTGATCGTAGTGGTGACTATAGTCGGTTCACCCAAGTCTGAAATGAGCATTATCGTGCGCTGGCAACCTGCTGTCACAGGGCGTGTCCGATTTCGTGGCTGCTGTATGCTGGCCTACGCATAGTAAACAGTCGTCAGTGTCAATAGTATGCAGGCAGCAATAACAAATACCGTCAACCGATTTTGAGTTAAAAAAAAAAATATTAGTAATGTCGCAAGCAGCTGTTTTGTTAATTTACAAGATCGCTGATTATGATTATTTAACAGACTTGAAGCTGTCCACCACTGAGAAAATTAGCAGGCTTTATATCAATAAAACAACTTTTTGCAACTTTACTAATATTTTTTAACTCAAAATCGACTATAATTGACAGTATTTGTTGACACTGACGACTGTTTACTATGCGCAGGCTAGCATACAGCAGCCACGAAATCGGACGCGCCGTGTGACAGCAGGTTGCCAGCGCACGATAATGCTCACTTCAGACTTGGGTGATCCGACTATAGTGGTGAAGGTAGTGGTGATTGTAGTAGGAATCGCAATATTAATCGTAGTGGTGATCGTAGTATTGGTGGTGATGGTGGTGGTGGTGATCGTAGCGGTGACTGTAGAGGTGAAGGTATTGGTGATTGTAGTAGGAATCGTAATAGTAATCGTAGTGGTGATCGTAGTAGTGGTGGTGATGATGGTGGAGGTGATCATAGTGGTGGCAATCGTGGTGATGGTGGTGGTGGTGGTCGCGGTGATAGCGGTGATGATAGCAGTGGTGATGGTGGTGGTGATAGCAGTGGTGATGGTGGTGGTGATCGCAGTGGTGGTGGCGGCGGAGGAGACTTGCCAGGAACGAGGGGAAAAATGTCAAGGTTTATGATGTCATTTGCGTCCCCTCGAGCGATGGTCTAGTTATGCCGAGGACGCAAACAAGGGGTGAGGGGATGGGGGAGAGAGGGGAGAGGGGAAGGGGAGAGTGAAGAGGATGCGAGAGAAGGGAAAGGGAGAAGGGGAGAAACAGGACTGTGACAATGAGAAGGAACTGCGGAAGGGGGAAAGGGGGAGAGTGAAGGGGAAAGGGAAGATTGAAAGGAAAGGGGAGAATAGGGGAGAGTGAAGAAGGGGAAAGTGAAGGGGGAAAGGGAAGATTGAAAGGAAAGGGGAGAGTAGGGAAGTGAAGGGGAAAGGAGAGTAAAGGGGGAGGGGAAGTAAGGAAGGGGGAAGAGGAAAGTAATGGAAAGGGGAGATTGAAATTGGAGGGGGAGTGAAGGGGAAAGGGGAGAGGGGAAGGAGCACGGCTGACAGAAGTAGTTACGGAAGGGGAATGAAGAAAGGGGTCAGGAAAAGGGATGATGGGAAACGGGCATGGCAGTAAGGAAGAAAGTAAAAGGGAAGAAGAAAAGGTAGTTAGAGGGAATAGAGACAAAGGAAAGGGACAAAAGGGTGAGGATGAGGAGAAAGGAAGGGAATGTTTAGGTGAGAAAATGTGAGAAGAGGAAAAAAAAGAGTACCGAGGGAGAAAAAAAAGAAGGAAACTAGAAGAAGAAAGAAGCAAAGGGAAAGGGAAACAGCAGTAAGGGAGATAAGAAGGGATAAGGACAAGAGGATGAAAAAAACGAGTGAAGGGATGGAGAAGTGGAGTGGAGACAAGGAGAAGGGGAATGATGGGAAAGAGTGAGAGGAAGGTGAAAGAGTGGAGTGCAGGAGACAAGGGGAAGGGGAATGATGGGAAAGAGTGAGAGGAAGGTGAAAGAGTGGAGTGCAGGAGACAAGGGGAAGGGGAAGGAAGGGAAAGAGTGAATGAGAGGAGACAGGAGAGAGTAAAGAAACAAGAGGAACGAAAGGAAGAGAGTGAAATGAAAGTGAAAAAGGGAAGTGAAGAATCAAGATGAAGAGGAAGAGAAGGAACACAGAAAAGGGAAGGAAGGGAAAGGGAAGAAAGAACGCGAAGGGAAGGGGAAGGAGTAAAGAGTCAAGAAGGAAAAGGGAAGAAGAAAGTGAAAGGAAGGGAAGAAGTGAAGTGAAGAAACAAGGAGACAAGGAGAAGAAGAAAAGAAAAGAATGAAAAGTGGAATGAAGAGGCAAGGGGAAGGAATGGGTAAGAAAGTATAAAAAAAAAAAATAAAGTGAATGCGGAGGAAGAGAGTGAAGTGAAGAGAAAGAAGTTGAGTGAAGAAGCAAGGAGAAGAAAGGGAGGAATAAAATGAAAGGAAGAGGAAGCGAGGAGCCAAGGAGGAGGGGCAGGGGAGGAAGAGACTCAGGGGTAGTGGGGGACCAAAAAAAAAAAAAAATGTAAAAAAGAGATAATGAGGAGCTTGTTTTGATACTGAAGTCGCCGCGAGTGATAAACAAAGCAGGCGGGGCATCTTGTTAGTCCTATGGAAGGCATTATCATTATCATCATCATCATCATTATTATTATTATTATTATTATTATTATTATTATTATAAATTTGCTTATATAGGTACTTAGAAACGACGCTTTTCATTAGTCTTAGAGGTTTTATTAGGACTCAACTTTTATATATTTATTTTGGTGTAGAAGGAAAGTATACAGGCAGGGAATTGACAAGACGTCCGACCTCTTGCAGCCTCCTTATGTCCTTGTGTATCCTTAAGTATCCTTGTGTGTCCTTGTGTTGTCCTTGTAGCGATGTGTATCCTTATGTATCCTTGAGTAAAATTGTGAGTCCTTGTGTTGTCCTTAGACTGATATGTATCCTTACGTATCCTTGAATATCCTCGTGTGTCCTTATGTTGTCCTTATATCTTTGTGTCCTTATTGTCTTTAGATCGATGAGTATCCTTACGTATCCTTGAATATCCTCGTGTGTCCTTATGTTGTCCTTATATCTTTGTGTCCTTATTGTCTTTAGATCGATGAGTATCCTTACGTATCCTTGAATATCCTCGTGTGTCCTTATGTTGTCCTTATATCTTTGTGTCCTTATTGTCTTTAGATCGATGAGTATCCTTACGTATCCTTGAGCATCCTCGCGTGTCCTTATGTTGTTCTTATATATATGTGTCCTTATGTATCCTTGTGTTGTCTTTAGATCGATGTGTATCCTTACGTATCCTTGAGTATCCTTGCGTGTCCTTGCGTTGTTCTTTGTTAGTCATCAACGTAATATTAAAACTTTTCTTTCAATTTATGATTTACAGAAAAGGAGGAGGTGAGATTCTTGTTTTTATTTTTTTTATTTTTAGCAATTCTTCATCGCTTATTTTCCTGTTTATTACGTGCTTTTATTATTTTTTCACTTGTCTTTTTCTCTTCTTGTTTCTGTTGAGGATGAGGTGAGATACTTTGTATTTTTTATTATTTTTCTACGAATTCTTTATCATTTGCTTGTCTATTTATTTTCATGTTTTTTTTCTTATCCTTTTCCATTTTTCTTTTTAATATTTTTTTTACGAATTCTTTATCATTTGTTTGTCTAATTATTTTCATGTTTTTTTTCTTATCCTTTTCCATTTTTCTTTTTAATATTTTTTTTACGAATTCTTTATCATTTGTTTCTCTAATTATTTTCATGTTTTCTTTCTTATCGTTTTCTATTTTTCTTTATATTATTTTTTTCCGGTATGCTTCATGTGCTTTACTGATACTGTTTACTGCTTTTCATTCTTTGTCCTTTCCTCTTTTACTTCTCATATCTCATTTTTATCCCCTATCCATTTCCTTTTATCATTACTTACATGCTATGATTCTCTTACCTGTTTCATTTTGTTCACAGCTCTTCATGTTTCTTTGCAGCCGGTTTCGTTTATTTCACTGCGATGTGTTTCGCTTTTACGTGTTTAATTTTCGACGGTGAGTTTCATGTTTCTTTTTTGCGCGTGTTTTCTTGAGGGCTCCGTTTCTTTCACCGACGCTTCATTTCTTTATTTTTTGGTGTTTTGTTTCTTCTGCTGTGTTTCCTATTTTTACTTTTTACTGTTATGTGTTTATTTAAGACATGTTTAGTTTCTTTCACTCCGCTTAAAAGAGAAGAACTATTTTGTGTTTTTTTTTTTCATTCGTATTCTTTCACTCCTTCGTATTATTTCCTCTCCTTCGTATTCTTTCCACTCCTTCGTATCCTTTCCTCTCCTTCGTATTCTTTCCACTCCTTCGTATCCTTTCCTCTCCTTCGTATTCTTTCCACTCCTTCGTATCCTTTCCTCTCCTTCGTATTCTTTCCACTCCTTCGTATCCTTTCCTCTCCTTCGTATCCTTTCCTCTCCTTCGTATTCTTTCCTCTCCTTCGTATCCTTTCCTCTCCTTCGTATCCTTTCCTCTCCTTCGTATTCTTTCCTCTCCTTCGTATTCTTTCCACTCCTTCGTATCCTTTCCTCTCCTTCGTATTCTTTCCTCTCCTTCGTATTCTTTCCTCTCCTTCGTATTCTTTCCTCTCCTTCGTATTCTTTCCTCTCCTTCGTATTCTTTCCACTCCTTCGTATTCTTTCCTCTCCTTCGTATTCTTTCCACTCCTTCGTATTATTTCCTCTCCTTCGTATTCTTTCCTCTCCTTCGTATTCTTCCCTCTCCTTCGTATCATTTCCTCTCCTTCGTATTCTTTCCTCTCCTTTGTATTCTTTCCTCTATTTCGTATTATTTCCTCTCCTTCGTATTCTTTTCTCTCCTTTGTATTCTTTCCTCTCCTTTGTATTCTTTCCTCTATTTCGTATTATTTCCTCTCCTTCGTATTCTTTTCTCTCCTTCGTATTCTTTCCTCTCCTTCGTATTCTTTCCTCTCCTTTGTATTCTTTCCTCTCCTTCGTATTCTTTCCTCTCCTTTGTATTCTTTCCTCTCCTTCGTATTCTTTCCTCTCCTTTGTATTCTTTCCTCTCCTTCGTATTCTTTCCTCTCCTTCGTATTCTTTCACTCCTTCGTATTCTTTCACTCCTTCATATTATTTCCTCTCCTTCGTATTCTTTCACTCCTTCGTATTCTTTCACTCCTTCGTATTCTTTCCTCTCCTTCGTATTCTTTCCTCTCCTTCGTATTATTTCCTCTCCTTCGTATTCTTTCCTCTCCTTCGTATTCTTTCCTCTCCTTCGTATTATTTCCTCTCCTTCGTATTCTTTCCTCTCCTTCGTATTATTTCCTCTCCTTCGTATTCTTTCCTCTCCTTCGTATTCTTTCCTCTCCTTCGTATTCTTTCCTCTCCTTCGTATTATTTCCTCTCCTTCGTATTCTTTCCTCTCCTTCGTATTCTTTCCTCTCCTTCGTATTCTTTCCTCTCCTTCGTATTATTTCCTCTCCTTCGTATTATTTCCTCTCCTTCATATTCTTTCCTCTCCTTCGTATTCTTTCCTCTCCTTCGTATTCTTTCCTCTCCTTCATATTCTTTCCTCTCCTTCGTATTCTTTCCTCTCCTTCATATTCTTTCCTCTCCTTCGTATTCTTTCCTCTCCTTCATATTCTTTCCTCTCCTTCGTATTCTTTCCTCTCCTTCGTATTCTTTCCTCTCCTTCATATTCTTTCCTCTCATTCGTATTCTTTCACTCCGTATTCTTTCCTCTCCTTCGTATTCTTTCCTCTCCTTCGTATTCTTTCCTCTCCTTCATATTCTTTCCTCTCCTTCGTATTCTTTCCTCTCCTTCGTATTCTTTCCTCTCCTTCGTATTCTTTCCTCTCCTTCGTATTCTTTCCTCTCCTTCGTATTCTTTCCTCTCCTTCGTATTCTTTCCTCTCCTTCGTATTCTTTCACTCCTTCGTATTCTTTCCTCTCCCTCATATTCTTTCCTCTCCTTCGTATTCTTTCCTCTCCTTCGTATTCTTTTCTCTCCTTCGTATTCTTTCCTCTCCTTCCTATTCTTTCCTCTCCTTCGTATTCTTTCACTCCTTCCTATTCTTTCCTCTCCTTCATATTCCTTGGTATTTTTTCATTCCGCTAAAAGATGAGGACCTATTTTGTGTACCTTTCCTTCTTATCTAGTTTCTTTCACTCCGCCCCCCCTCCCCCCCATAAAAAAAGAAAAAACAAGAAAGAGACAACACCATTTTTACACAGATTCGTTCTTTTCCGGGGTTCTAACGAGGTGCACCCGGAGCCTCAGTCGTGCTCGAGGCAGTCCGGGAGAACCGCGTGTCGGCAAGGATGCACTCAGGAGGAAAATGAAAGCCTCTTAGAGTGAATCGTTGCTTGTTTATCTTGGTACTTTCCTTCCCTTCGTTGTGGTCCGTTCTGTCTCACGCTACCGGCTTTTCGTTCTCTCTTCTCCCGCCGTCTTATCATTTTTTTTATATATATATATATTTTTTCTTTCGTTTTTATCCTCATGGATTCAGTTTTGTATCCCTTATCTATCTCCTGCTTTTTCAATTTTTAATCGCTTTTATTTTCTCCATTCGTTTTTCTTTTTTTTAAAGTTCTTACAGTTCATATATATCCTCTATCCACCTCCTTCTCTCCTTATTTTCTCATTTCTTTTGTTTTTCCTAGCGTTTTTTTTTATTTCATGCATTCCATTTTTATCCCCTATCCTTCTCCTCTTTTCGTCTTTATCTCTTACATTCGTCTTCTATTTCACACCTTGCTCCTATCTTTCTTTTTCCACTCTTCTTTTACTTCCTACATCTCTTTCTTATTCCCTGTCCACTTCCTTTCGTATTTACTTCTTACATTCATCTCCTATCCCTAGTCATGCTCATATTATTCCTCCTCGTTTCCTCTTTTACTTTTCACATCACATTTCTCTTCCCTATCTACCTCCTCCTTTTATCTTTATTTTTTCCATTCCACTTCTATCTAAAATTATGCTATTATTCTTATCCTTTCATCTTTTACTTCTTACATCTCATTTCTATCCCCTATCCACCTTCTTTCATTATTATTTCTGACATCTCACTCCCACTCTTTCTTCCTCTAATTCTTTCGATTCTATTTTTCTTTTTACATCTTCACTTTATTTTCACAAGTGAGGCCTCTTACCAGTCCTCCTCCTCCTCCTTTCTCAGTTCCAGGACTAAAAGAGGATAAAGGAAGAAGCAACACCCTCTTCCTCTTCCTTCCCTCTTCATCCCTCACTTCCAGCGCTAAAAGAAGACGCAGCAGCCCTCTTTCTCTTCCCTCCCTCTGCATCCCTCACTTCCAAGGCTAAGAGGAGACGCAGCGACCCTCTTCATCTTCCTTCCTCACGCCCACGGTTAAAAGAAGAGGGCAGCAGCTCGTGTCCCAGGGCAAGCAAGGTCGTGGGCGTGAAATATGGCTGCGTGTCACTCCATTTTTCTCCCTAACGACATATAACTCCTATATTGCAAGAAAACTGTTGCCCGCATCGATCAGTGTCGCCCTCTGGTGTGAAGATCCGTAAGCGTGCGATGGATGAAAGTAAGGGTGGAGTGAACTAAATTGGTTATCACTTTTTAGGGGACACATTTTGTATCATACTGGCAGATTGTTTTTGTTTTTATAGTTTTTTCGGTCTTTTTTCTCGATCACTTAAATATGTAAAAGAATTGAACGCGTGCTTAACCTTCCACTCCTTTTGTTTCCACTTTATGAGAAACTTTAGGTCAGTGAGGAGGAAAGTATTGGCACAGGGATCTCACACAGGCATATTTTCTTACTTGGACGCTTTACTTTTCTTTTTTTCTACACCTACAGAAATTTGAGGCGTGCAATGCGTCTTTTGTTTGTCGAG
Organism: Eriocheir sinensis; assembly: GCF_024679095.1. Lineage (NCBI taxonomy): Eukaryota > Metazoa > Arthropoda > Malacostraca > Decapoda > Varunidae > Eriocheir > Eriocheir sinensis. The sequence continues at coordinate 4,636,546 of NC_066530.1, read as the reverse complement.
AAGTAACATATATACTTTACCTCCTCCTGTTGCTACTACTTAAAAACTTTGAGCGTACAGGAAGCATGCTGATAAAGACTACAATGAGCTTCTGGGTAAGAGAGGCGGGACAGAGTGCACGAAATTACAAAAGAATGATTGTTTTCGGATTTCAGAACCGCCTTGCTTCTTCAACTCCTACTCCTCTTCATCCTCAACCTACTCGTTGCCCTCCTGATCCTTCTACTCTACTTCATCCAAATCCTACTCTTTATCCTTTTCTTCCTTCTCCTTTTCCTCCTCCTCCTCCTACTCTTTTTTTCATCCTCATCCTCCTCTTTCTCCAACTCCTACTTCTCCACCTCTGTCCTTCTCCTCCTCCTTCGACTCTTCCCCATCCTTCCATACTCCTCCTCCTTCTCCTCCTTTAAGCAACTCCCAATGATCAAGCACAAGTTTCAAAGATCCTTCGCTGGCCCTACTCCTACTCTTCCTTCTTCCCTTTCTTCCTCTAATCCCTCTTCTTCCCACGAAATAGGAAAAACACCTCACAGGAAAATAATACACTCTCATCCCTAGCAGTCCCTCTCCCTCATCCTACCCACTCTGCCTTGCCTCTCTCTTTTTGCCTGGGTTGCCTCCTCTCACCCTACCTGGCCCTTCCCTCCCTCCTGCCCTCAACCCTCCCTTCACCCACCTCTCTCCAACTGACGGCCAAACAGCAAGGTAGAAAAAGTCCTCCGAGATGCAGTGGAAGGAGGAGGAGAGAGAAGGATGCAAGGAGGAAGCAGCACGGAGAAAAAATAAGAGAGAAGGGAGAGATGAGGCCAACAGTGAGCCATAAGGTTGGGTGAAGAGCCGAGCTGGTGAGTGTGAGAGTGTGTGTGTGTGTGTGTGTGAGGGTCGGAGGGAGGAAGGAGAGAGGGACCGGACCTGATGGAGGGATGGGAAGGGAGGGAGAGGGAGAGAGAGAGAGAGAGAGAGAGAGAGAGAGAGAGAGAGAGAGAGAGAGAGAGAGAGAGAGAGAGAGAGAGAGAGAGAGAGAGAGAGAGAGAGAGAGAGAGAGAGAGAGAGAGAGAGAGAGAGAGAGAGAGAGAGAGTATTGTGAAAGAGGACTTCAGTCAGATGGAGGACGACTGGGAGGGAGGAAGGAAGCGAAAGAGCAAAGAGAGCCAGAACAGTAAAACAGGGAAAGAGACGCGAAGTGAGGAAAGGAAGGATTAAAAGGGGATGGATACGTGGAAAGCCCCCCGAAATACATATAAATAACAAAGATAAATAAACGGATAAGCGTGCGCCAGACGAGAGCCGGAAACTCATCAGACTTCAAAGATCTTGGCGGAACTTGAAACTTTTTACTCTACGTCTCATTGCACGAGGAAAAAATAAATGAAGCAAAACATTAAAACATTTCAATAAGATCCGTGTATGTAACTTATAGGTATTTATGTAGTTAGATGTGTCGGGGTAGCATACGTTGGAACTTAAACCATCTACTGTATAACTTAATAATAATAAAAATAATGAAAAGATACAAGCATAATAATCTGATGACCTTTCTATACACGCCCACTAATCAGGCTGAGGTGAGTGACGACCAGGTGTCCTTTGTGGGGTTCACCTGCGTGGGCGGGAACGGAATGAGGGGGGGTGAAGGGGAGACGGGGGGCTACATGACAAATTTGCTGGGGGAAGGAAAGGGAAGCAGAAGAGGAGGAGGAGGAGGAGGAGGGGAGAGAGAGAGAGAGAGAGAGAGAGAGAGAGAGAGAGAGAGAGAGAGAGAGAGAGAGAGAGAGCACAGGTGTGGTAACTGGCAGGTACAAAGAGCGCAGCCGCCACTCACCTGTCATGCACTTATTAATTTGAGACACACACACACACACACACACACACACACACACACACACACACACACACACACAAACGCAGAATAACAGCGATGCAATGAAACAAATACATAAATACATGTTCTTTGGCTTGCGTCATTCCACTCACTACCTACAAACATACACGAAAAAAAATAAAAAAATGACACTGTAAAACAAAAGAAACAAATAAATATGTACTTTAGTCTCCTTGGCAGCGGGTGAAACACATCTACGAGTTTATGTGAAAAAAGCGAGGAGCAGCGAAGAGCAACCACATAAGAAGAGGAAGAGCAAGGCAAGAGAGAAACCACAAAGGGAAGGCTGCTGAAAGGCTACCCCGCGGCGAATTCAACTCAACCCAACTCGCTGACCTGTTAACCCAACAGGACGCCGCGCTATTACGAATTATGAGGAACATTACGAACGTCACCATGCAAAACACTATATAATTTTCCCTTCAAAAGCGCATCCACGGGCAGCGGTGAAAAATGGAACGCGTTAGAAAATTTCAATACACAAAATAATTATTCCTGTTTAATTATTCAGAGCTTTGCATAATAAACGGTGGAAAAAAAAGTGATGAATATATATATTTGTACAATTTACCTGACAGAAATACAGCAATTATGACATGAAACTGTTCGGAGTGGAAAATGCTCGACCGTGCTGGCGTCACTGCGGAGTTACCTCTTCCTATATTATTACATACTTCCCCTCTCCCTCTTTCTTTCCATTTCCTCTCTTCCTCCTATGCCCTTCCCTCCCTCTTTTCCTCTCCTCTGCGCGACGGTGAATGATAGGGGATAAAGTAAATGAGAAACAGACAGGTGAAAGATAAAGAATGATGAACGGTTTAACTTGAAGAAAATATATGATTACGTTTCATTTGAGAATTTTGTTGTTGATCATCGTTTAGTAATAAGGGAGAAAATAAAAAGAGAAAGAAACAGGTGATAGATGAAGAATGATGAACAGTTTAACTTTAAGGAAAAAAAAAATATTATTACGTTTCATTTGAGAATTTTGTTGACATTCAGCGTAATGATCCAAAAGATAAGTGAAAAAAAAAAAAAACACGAATAAATATTAACGTTTAAATTTTACGGAATAGCAAAATAGTAAGGTATTATTACAAAGTATGAATTTTCCTCTTGTTTTGCTTCACATTCTAAAATAATTTACAGGTGAACAAAAAAAGCTGGAAACTTTAATAATAACAAAAATAGCTAAGTCTAGATTGGTTTATCAACTTCAACATTACCTAAAAAAAAGCTGCAGAGAAAAAAAAAATGCATTACTAAAACTACGGATGCACAAGGTCAAGCATATCCATCCACTTTATTTATGCATTCCGTTGTCTAACTCCCTGATCCAAAAGGCGCCACGACCTCGGCACAGCGGCAAGTGTTCTTAAATATGCCGTGCGCGCCCCGAACCCGCCTGTCACTCCTCTGTACACCTGGGTCGGGCAGGTAATTAAATAAATGAACGTGTTTTTCATGATTGGAGAGTCTCTGGGGATGAAATTTTGTATGTATATGTGCGCCTGTGTGTGTGTGTGTGTGTGTGTGTGTGTGTGTGTGTGTGTGAGTGTGTGTGTGTGTGTGTGCTCATTTCCTTCCTCTTTCTTAATGTGTGTGTTTTTTCCCTTAGTTTTTTTCCCCTTAGGTGTGTGCATATTCTTACTTATTTTTTTCCCTTTTTTTTTAACGAAGGCATGTGTTTTTCCCCACTTTCTATTTTTTTTCTTTCTTGTATTTCTCATTTTTCATCTTTTCTTTGCTAGCCTCTTTTTCACTTTCCTTCCTTCCTTTCCATTCTTCATTCTTTCTTCCTGTTTTCCTTGCCTTCCTCGCCTCTTTCCTTCCTTCCTTATTTCTCCTAGCTTGCCTTCCTCGCCTCTTTCCTCCCTTACTTCACCTCTTTCCTCCCTTACTTCACCTCTTTCCTCCCCTCTTTCTCCTTGCTTGCCTTCATTGCTGCCTTCTTCTTTCCTTCCTTATTTCCCCTAGCTTCCCTTCCTCGCCTCTTTCCTCCCTTACCTCACCTCTTTCCTCCCCTCTTTCTCCTTGCTTGCCTTCCTCGCTGCCTTCTTCCTTCCCTCCTTATTTCTCCAATCTTGCCTTCCTCGCTGCCTTCTTCTTTCCTTCCTCCTTCCTGATCGCTTGCCTTCCTCGCTACCTTCTTCTTTCCTTCCTCCTTCCTGCTTGCTTGCCTTCCTCCTCCGCTCTGCTTCCTCTCTCGCCTCAGAAGCCAGGCAACTCGACTCTCAAACTTTGCTACTCGCGTTCTCCGCATATATTGGTAGAGGTGGTGAAGGTTATTGCCGCTGCAGATCTCGCTCCCCCACAACCCCTCCGCCCACACACATCCTGCTCCACCACGTCATCACCACTACACTACACTACAACACCATCACTACAGCCTACTCCATCACGTCCAGTACTATAAATATCACCACATTGTCAGCTTTCAACGCCACTACAAACACCGCCATCACCATTACACTACACAACACTACACCACCAACATCACCACTACAGCTTCCTTCATCACCCGCACCAGAGCTCAACACCACTACCACCACCACCATCAATGTCAACCCCACCGCCCCCTCCAAAATATTTCTTTCCTAACACCGCCATCTTTTTTTCCCTCCCTCCCATCATCACCACTCCTTCCTTCCGTCCCTCCCTTCACCATAGTCTCCGTCACTACCACCGTCACCTCCACCTCCTTCATCACCACCGCGAACCCTCCAACACCTCCTCCTCCTAATCTAGTCCCTCCACCACCACCTCCACTGCCGCCACTGCTGATAATAAGTTTTCTTCACCACCACCATCATCACCACCAAAGAACCCAACCATCACCACCACCACCTTAACTCTCCCTCGGGGGCTCTAGAACACCCTGCTATCAACACCACCAACACCATCATCACCACAACACCTTTGCTTTCTTACGTGCTCATTTACATCCGCCTTCCCTCCTCCTCCTCCTCCTCCTCCTCCTCTTATTTACCTCACCCCATCATCCATTATCCCATCACTGTTTTTTTTATCTTTTTATTTTCTTCTTTTCCTTATTTTCTTCTTCTTTTGCCTCCATCCTTGTCTTCCTCCTCCCATGCTGGTCTCCCTTACATTTTATTCTCCCTTATCTCCTTTTTTTTGCTCCCTTTACCCTTTCCTGTCCTTCATTATCTCGCTGTCTCCTTTCCTTTTCTCCTTCATTTTTTTCTTCTATTTCTAACTCTCTCCCAGCTTCCCTCTTTCCCTTTGCCCCCTTTTCTCTCTCCTCCTACACCCTCTCTTTCCTTTCCTTTTAAGCCTTTTCTATTCTTCCCTCTCCGTTTCTTTCCCTCCTTCCCTCCTCTCACCTCTCTTCTCTCCCTTTCCCTTAACTTTCATCCCCCCTCTTCTCCCGTTTCCTCCCCTCCGCTTCTCTATTCCTCTCCTTCCTTCCTCCACTCCTTTCTCCCTCTTCTCATCACCTCCTCCTCCTCTTCCTATCACCTCCCTCCCTTCTTCTTCCCATCACCTCCCCGTTTCCCTCCTAGCTTTCTATTCCCCTCCTTCCTTTTTCCATCCCTTCACCTCCTCCCCTTTTCTACTCCTCCCCTTCACCACATCGTTCCCCTTCCCTCCTCTTCCCCTTCACCACCTCCTTCCTCTCCCCTCCTCCTCCCTTTCGCCACCTCCTTCCCCTTTCCTTCTCCTCCCCTTCCCTCCTCCCTCCCTCCTTTGGGCTTCGGTGTGAGCTGAAAAGCTTTTGAGTTGGCGGAGAAATCTTGAAATATTTTTTGACTCCAAGGGAAGCATTTTATTGTGCGTCGCAAAATTCGCGGTGTAAACATTTCAACCTCAGACGCCATTCCTTATCCTATTATGGCTGGGCGGCGGGATATACCTTAGCCCTTGAAAAAACTAAAAGGAAAATATATACACACGGAATGCGCGGATATTCATAATGGCCTTCCCGATATACGTATACATAGATGGCGCTTTGCACACAACGCATTTCGTGATTGATAGACAACTTCACAGACAAAAAATAAAAATATACATACCCCAGGCTTTGGTATATTCATAATAACCTTTTCTTTCACGTTTTTGGTTTTTTTGTTACAATAAGAGAAGCAGGTCAAGGGCAAATATAAATAAGAACAAAAAAGCTCGCACATCACTGCTCCTGTAAAAAGGAGAATAGATGGATGGCTATAGATAAATGACGCTTTGTAAAGAACACAAATGATGCATGAAAAAGAAAATGGATACACGTTATATACTTAAAATAAAATAAAAGTATTGAAGCATTATCATTTTCAAGTTTATCAAGCTTTCACTTTGCAGAGAAGACAAAACATGCACCAGTGACACTTAAGATCGTGGGAATGATGGAGAAGCTTTTATTTGGTGAAAGGTAAACATTAATTAGTTTTGGCAGGTGTTCCTTCTTTGGGTAGGCGGTGGCTGAGTGGTAGCGTGCTGGGCCCACATTCACCACGTGATGGACGACGCGAGTTCGAATCCTCACGCTACCACTCGGATTTTTCAGTCACCGCCGAGTGGCTTAAAACTACCCACATGCTGTCCTGAAGACCACCCATCAACCCTGACTCTAGAGGAAACCGTCCAAGTGAATCAAGAATGAGTTCCGGGGGGGCAGCATGAGCCAAGAGAAGATGGCGCCACTATAAACACTTGCCTGCGCCATGACGGGCTGGGGCCGAACACCATCCAGGCCCCTCAAGCAAGCCTACCGGCGCTATAGGTGTAGACGTAAAGAAAAAAAAAAAGACCTGAGGCCATCTTGAAGGTTAATTGGCGCGTCTATGGCCAGGGTAAACAAGTTGATTCAGTTTAGGTCACGTCACCACCACTACCACCACCAACAACAACACCCCTCGCTATCACCATCACCACCACTACCATCAAACACAGCACCCATACCACCGTCACCACCACATCAACAACCACTATTGCTATCACCATCGCCCCTACTAACGCAATTATAACCTCCAATACAACCATTACTGCCACTACAACCGCCACTACGACCACCATCATCACCACCACCAGAACTACGGTAATTATCACCACTGTGACCCTTGCCGACAGCCTCCCTCCTCCCCTGCCAACACCACCGCCACCACCACCCCACCATTAATTATACCCCGCAATCGATCATTCTGGCCCCTGACTCTCCTTCCTGGGGCCGCGGTGATTCATGGTGCAGTCTCTTCGTCTATCAAACCCGCTTTTTACTCGTGTTTTGGCTCATGTTTTCAAGCCTTTACTAAACCCCTTGATTATACTTTTTATTTCCCCATTTTATTCACCCTTAAACTTATTCCTCCTTAAACGTATTTGACCTTAAACTTATTTCCCCTTAAACTTATTTCCCCTTAAACATATTTCCCCTTAAACTAATTTCCCCTTAAATTTATTGCACATTAAACATATTTCCCCTTAAACTTATTTCCCCTTAAACGTATTTCCCCGTAAACTCATTTCCCCTTAAACTTATTTCCCCTTAAACTTATTTCCCCTTAAACTAATTAGACCTTAAACTTATTTCCCCTTAAACTTATTTCCCCTTAAATTTATTTCCCCTTAAACTTATTTCCCCTTAAACTTATTTCCCCTTAAACTTATTTCCCCTTAAACTTATTTCCCCTTAAACTTATTTCCCCTCAAACTTATTGCACATATTTCCCCTTAAACTTATTTCCCCATAAACTTATTCCCCCTTAAACTTATTTCCCCTTAAAATTATTTCCCGTAGGTTGTTGTTTTTATATATACGTAATCTACATTCACTCATTCTAATCTACTGTGACCTAATTCCATCCTCCCCTAATTGGTTGTGGTAGGATTTTCTGAAGAATAAACGGAACATAACATAGAGAAGAGAGGAAGGAGAGTAGGAGAGGATACAGCGAGAGAGGAAGGACGGGAAGAGTTCAGGAAAGAGAAAATTAAATGGGAAGTTAAGGGAAAAGAGAACGGAAGAGAGACAGATAGGAAGGAAGGAGGAGGTAAGGGAACAAAAAAAAAAAGGAGGGAATGAGAAGCAGGTTGTTTTTTTATATAGCCAATCTACGTTCACTTACTCTAGTCTGATCACCTGTAATCCATTTCCGTCCTTACCAAATTGGCTGCCGTAGGTATTAACAAAACATTAACATGGACATCAACATACCATGGATGAGGAGGAAAAAAATACTGGCGACAACATGCAAGAGTGGCCGACCGCAGAGAAGAACATCAAAAAAATAATAACAAGCAGGTGCAGTTTTTATATAAGAAGGAATCCGAGTCTGTTATCTTCGCACAGACACATCACAGACAGAACTATGAGACGATGGCCTTTCCTTTGTTACATATTTCTTCTTATTTTTCCTTTTAACGAGACAACCATCACCGCCCGCTGACTCTCACCTGGGTTTCAATATTTTTTTTTCAGGAGACCAAACTACGATACGATATTCAGGAGACGATTTTCAGGGGACGATTTTCAGGAGACGATAATTATAAGAAGACGATTTTTAGGGGACGATTCTCAGGAGACGATTTTTAGGGGACGATTTTCAGGAGACGATTTTCAGGGGACGATTATAAGAAGACGATTTTTAGGGGACGATTTTCAGGAGACGATTTTCAGGAGATGATTATAAGAAGACGATTTTTAGGAGACGATTTTCAGGGGACGATTTTCAGAGGATGATTTTCAAGAGACCATTTTCAGGAGACCATTTTCAGGAGACTTTTTCAGGAGACGATTTTCAGGAGAGACAGAACAACAAGACGCTGGCCTTTCCTGTATTATTAATCTTCCTTTAACGAGGCAACTATTAACGCTCGCTGACTCTCACCTGACGTTCAATATCTTTCCCTTTACATAAAAACCACAGCGAAGCATCACTACCAGCTGGAAAATAAACAAAAATAAGGGGCAAAACTCAACTACACTTCCCATCATGTTTTCGTACGTTAACTTTCATCGCATATTTTTTCTTCGTTTCTTTTCAACTGTTTTTTTTTATTTTACTTTATTTTTCACTGCGTTTTTTTCTTCTGGGCACGGGAGGTATTTTTGGAAGCCAAGGCAGAATCCATATTTCCTTTCCTTTAAGACTAAGACGTTTCAGCACTTAGGAGGAAGAGAGAGGGAGGGAGGGAGCGAGGGAGAGAGAGAGGGGAGGGAGGAAGAAAGATGGAAATAAGGGAAGGAAAAAGGGAGCAAAAAAGAACATCATGAAAGACAAAATGGAGGAAGGGAAGGAAGGAGCTAAAGATGGAAGGAAGGAAGGAGGGAACGAAGGGAAGGAAAGGAAGGAATATAAAGGAAACTGGGAAACAAAAAGGATAGCATGAAAAAAAAAGAGAAGGAAAGGAAGAAAAGGTGCGAGGAGGGAACGAAGGAAGGGAAGGAAGAGAAGGGAAACGAGGGAAAACAAACTGACGTCACAGAGGAGAAAAAAAAAAGCTTTGGTAAGAAGGAAAGAGAAAGGATAAAGCAGGGAAGAAGAATGAAGGAGGAAGGACGGAAGGCAGGAAGGCAAACACGGCGCCAGAGAGGAGAGAGTGGAGAGAAGAGGTTTAAGGGAGGAAACACGAGCAGCGGCTGACGTTAAGAAGGAGAGAAAATGGAGGAGAGAAAACTGCCAGAGAAAAATCTATAAGGGCAGAAAAATGTTACGGAAAGGATGAAATATTGAGAGAGAGAGAGAGAGAGAGAGAGAGAGAGAGAGAGAGAGAGAGAGAGAGAGAGAGAGAGAGAGAGAGAGAGAGAGAGAGAGAGAGAGAGAGAGAGAGAGAGAGAGAGAGAGAGAGAGAGAGAGAGAGAGAGAGAGAGAGAGAGAGAGAGAGAGAGAGAGAGAGAGAGAGAGAGAGAGAGAGAGAGAGAGAGAGAGAGAGAGAGAGAGAGAGAGAGAGAGAGAGAGAGAGAGAGAGAGAGAGAGAGAGAGAGAGAGAGAGAGAGAGAGAGAGAGAGAGGCAGACAGACAGACAGACAGGCATAGTCGCAAACAGACAGAAACACGAACAGGACGCTCCACAATAACAAACAAACAAGCACAAACACATACAAACGCAGAGAAAGAAAAACACAAACAGACACAAACATACAAAACACACACACACACACACACACATACACACACACACACACACTACAAATACAGAAACAATTACACAAGACGCCACTCAATTCCACAACCGGACTAAATATGTTCATTAGGGTTCGAAAAAATAAAGGATGGGATGCAAATGAAGGGATAGCGCGCGATCTCCTCTGATACTCGGCATTAAAGGAAGACTCAAGGACGCAGATATACCTTAAAGGAAACACCTGCAGAGTACCTGTGTTATTTCTATCTCACCTGGTCTTGGTATGAGAGATGCGAAGAGAGAAAGGTATGGACGGGAAAGGGAGATAATATACTAGTAGAGATTATTAAGAGGAGGTCCATATTCTCTCTCTCAAAAATGGGGTCACACTAACGGATTATTTTCCTTTTAAAAATACGTTGGTTATAGTTTTCCTTTGGTCTACTTATGAGAGAGAGAGAGAGAGAGAGAGAGAGAGAGAGAGAGAGAGAGAGAGAGAGAGAGAGAGAGAGAGAGAGAGAGAGAGAGAGAGAGAGAGAGAGAGAGAGAGAGAGAGAGAGAACGCAATATCGGAAAACAAAGACGCGATTAAAAGCCCGAAATAACAGAGATAACGAGCGAGGAGAAAACGAAGGCAAGGAAACGATGATAATAATAATAAAAATAATAAAAATAATGCCGAAAAAATAATGACAATAAGAGCAACGAGAATGAGACTGCTGCACACACACACACACACACACACACACACACACACACACACACACACACACACACACACACACACGAACACACAATGAAGCGAACAAACACTTATAAGAAAATAAATAGTAAAGAGAAAACAAAGAAACGGACAGCGAAACAGAAATTGAAAGTTGGTGGAAGGAAACTATGAGAAAAACCTTAAATAATACTTTTTTTTTCTTCTATTCGCTAAGCATATTCACACACAAAAAATCATTAGGTTACCATTAGCCTTAGACCGGCATGACTGACTGACTTATTTCTGCGTGAGAGAGAACAGAATAAGCTTAATAACCTAGCCACACTACCTATTTTTCTTTCGCCGTCAATCTACTTACAAAAAAATGGCAAACTAATGTATTATTCTCGCAGTCACGCAAGGCAGGAAGGAAATGGGAGGGTCAGGGAGGAGAGGCACGCTACTGATTGTCCATTAAGAGGAGTGTGTGTAATTTGCTTCCTCTCTCTCTCAACATGTACTTAATTTTTATGCTTCCAGTTCTCTTTCATGCTTCTTGTTCTCTTCCCTTCGGTTTTCGTTACCTCATATTTTAGTTTTCATTCCGTTTTCTCTCGTATTTCCCATTTTCCGATCCTTTTTCTGCTTCCCGTTCTCTTTTTTTTACGTTTTCTCTCATATTTCTCACTCCCTTTTTTTCTCGCCTGTTTTCATTCACACTTTGCGATTTCTCTAATTTACCGTTTCTTCTTTTACTTTCCTATCCGTCTTACACTTCCCGTTCTATGTCTTAACTCCCGTTTCCTCATTACTTTTCATTTTCTCTCTACTACTGTTCGTTCCCTCTTCTATTTTCCGTTCTCTCTCTTACTTTTCATTCCCTCTTCTACAGCTCGTTCTCTCTCCTATCTTTCGTTATCTTTCCTTCTTTTTGTTCTCTTTTCTCTTTATTGAACGCAAAGCCAAATGAGGGAGTTCAAGGGATACCCCAGAGAAGATATAAGAGAAAAAGAGCTAAAAGATATATATGCACAATGAAGTAGTGAATGAAAGAGAGAGAGAAACAGATCTCGAGGGAAGAAAAGTTAGATAATGAAACAGACACAGAGAAAGAAATGATGAAAGAAGGAGAGAAAGAGAGAAGGGCAGAAAGAGTGGAGAACAGAAATGCATGTTACAGAAAGAAATAAAAGAAAGACGAAGAGAGAGAGAAGAGAGAGAGAGAGAGAGAGAGAGAGAGAGAGAGAGAGAGAGAGAGAGAGAGAGAGAGAGAGAGAGAGAGAGAGAGAGAGAGAGAGAGAGAGAGAGAGAGAGAGAGAGAGAGAGAGAGAGAGAGAGAGAGAGAGAGAGAGAGAGAGAGAGAGAGAGAGAGAGAGAGAGAGAGAGAGAGAGAGAGAGAGAGAGAGAGAGAGAGAGAGAGAGAGAGAGAGAGAGAGAGAGAGAGAGAGAGAGAGAGAGAGAGAGAGAGAGAGAGAGAGAGAGAGAGAGAGAGAGAGAGAGAGTTAACACAGGCCAAACTTCGTGACTCGTCTCTATAACGCTCAAGGACAGTCAACTCAACGGACGCTTTTAAAAGCAAACACATGAAAAGACACTAAAATAACACAATACAACACAAGGCCACGCTATACAACCACCTCCCCCTCTCCCTCTCTCTCTCTCTCTCTCTGATGACGCCCGATTGCTGAGGTGCACGCAAGCTCCCTCTCGACGCACCTGAAGTTGGAAGCCAATCAGACAGGTAAATTCCAGAGCTTCTCACCTGCCTTTCACGAGTCACGCAACACCCACCTGGCGCGTCACTCCACCCGGCTTACCCTGTCTCAATCTCTGTACGCCTATCTGTCTGTCTGCATGTTTAGCTGGCTCTATGTCTAGCTTATTTGATGTTTCCGAAAATGACCTCTCCTCTGGTAACTCATATATATATATATATATATATATATATATATATATATATATATATATATATATATATATATATATATACATATATATATATATATACATACATATATATATATATATATATATATATATATATATATATATATATATATATATATATATATATATAGATATATATATATATATATATATATATATATATATATATATATATATATATATATATATATATATATATATATATATATATATATATATTTTGTATGGACACTGATTGGCGTTTTTTTTCTCGATTATTTTTTTTGCCTTTGATCTGCTTTCTTTGCTATAAAATAAAATGTTTGGTGTAGTTTTGCTCTAATCCGTGCCTGTCTGTGTAAATCATGTCTGTCTGTTTCTTTGCAATCTCTGGGCCTCTTCTGTGACGTGTTATTTGTCTTGTTTAACTCTTAATATGTCTGTCTGTCTATATGTATGCCTGTCTATTTTTTCTCAGGTGTTTTATTTGTCTGAATTTTTCTGTCAATCTGCTTAAATATATATATATATATATATATATATATATATATATATATATATATATATATATATATATATATATATATATATATATATATATATATATATATATATATATATATTTCGTGATTGTTTCATTCTAGTCTTTTTTTAAACCTTTATTTATGTATGCGTTTTAGCAGCAAATATTTCTGTCTTTTTTTCAGTTTATATGGAGGAGGCGGAGGGACTTGAAGGTTGAAAAGCGGCACAAAGAGTTTATAGTATGTTTGATAAATGATTTTATCCACAAGTCTATCTGTCTATCAATACCTGCAGCCCTTATCTCTTCCACCCACGTATATACAAAACAGTACTAGAGAGAATCACATAGAAATGGACTTAGTGGTATATTTTTGGGTCAACGATCACATTAACTTCATAAAAGGTAAATCTACAGACAGACATGGACACAGCTAGAGTGATCGATGAATGGAAAGAGTAATATTGCGATAGATAAGTAGATGAAGATAAGGCATGAAGTTAGTTAGATATGTGAATCGATTGGCTAACAGAAAGAAACACTGGCTTTTATGCCAGTGTTTCTTTCTGTTACCACTAAGTCCATTTCTATGTGATTCTCTAGTACTGCTTTGTATATACGTGGGTGGAAGAGATAAGGGCTGCAGGTATTGATAGACAGATAGACTTGTGGATAAAATCATTGATCAAACTTACTATAAACTCTTTGTGCCGCTTTTCAACCTTCAAGTCCCTCCGCCTCCTCCATCCACTACATCCTCTATCCCCTCTCTCTCCCTTACTCCCCCCCCCCCCCCCGCCCCCTGACTTGCCGCACTTAGAGGAAATACCAGGTTCAGAGAAAGGCGGATCGATGTATTTGTCCGCAGCTGACTGAACACAGGCGACACAGGTAACAGGTCACAGGTAGGGCCTTTCGTTGCATTCCCGGTGGCGCGTGAGTCGACGCAACGCTATTTTCACCGAAGATTTAAACGGCTCATCACAGGCGGTGTTATTGTGAAATGAGAAGGCTTATAGTTAGCTTTCATCTCTGCTGATTTGAATTTTGTGCTGCTGCAGTGCGTGTGTGCTGAGTGCGGGTGAGGCAGGGTCTGTGATTTGGGACGGGAGGCGAGTCTGTAAAATTTTGCTTCCGTTTTAATAGGGTTCTCGTATTACTGCACCAAATGTTTATTGTGTAAATTAAATCGACTAAACTGCGTTGTTCTCTAGCCAGGTGCAGAGGAAAACATATATGTGTTGGGTGTGATTACATTGCAGAAATAAGTGATTATACAAAATTTAACAAATAAACCAAAAATAATAGAAGTTAAACCTGATTCTGCGAGACACACAATCATCGTTTGCTCTAGATTGCAGTATTACAAATCACTATTACCATCATCATAATTACCAACTTATGCTCCATCATAATGATCATCACTATCAACACCATCATCATCAGCAGCATCACCATAATCCTCAACATCATTATAATCACCAATCTCACGATAGGAATCAACACTAATAAAACTACCACACGCCTTTCACCATCACATCAATGTTATTATCATTATTATTTTTAGTCACCTTCAGCATCATTATAATTACTAATACTAACACAATTATCAACAAAACAATCACCACCAATAACAACAATACCATCGACGCTTCAGACACGCTAGGAAAACCATTAATTATAAAACGCAGCATTGACTCTTCATGATGACTGAGAGCATATGAAAAAAGGTATGGTTACTCTATCGATCAGTCTTGCTGTATACATATATCTATTTCTCTCATACTCCACCTTGTACAAAATGAATGGGATCGTTGTAGCAATAAAATGTCAGCACCAATCTCACTGATCTAAAACACTCTGGCTTTGTACAGATTTAAGGGATAAGTGGTGAGGGTTGCAGGTATGAATGGAAAGGTAAAGTTGCAGATAAAGTGATTAATCCATCTTTCTATAAACTCTTTGATACATGGAAAGGAAAATGAACACGTGGATGACCTGGAGCTTTATAAGTGCTATCCAGTGAAAAAAAAAAAACATTAGAGGAGAAAAATAGCTTACGTGTTAACGTACCATACGACTATATTGAACACTCTCTCTCTCTCTCTCTCTCTCTCTCTCTCGTTGCCAGCTCGTGCCAGGCCGCAGTTAAACCTAAGAATAATTTTTTTTTTTTACTCCACCGTAACTCTGGCGGCCAACCATTTCCTCCTCCTCCTGCTGCTGCTGCTCTATTTAATGTGTGGGGCAAATATTCTCTCTCTCTCTCTCTCTCTCTCTCTCTCTCTCTCTCTCTCTCCTATCCATTTTTGTCTTGTTCTTCCTATTCCTGTCGTTCTTTTTCATACCCACCTCCTTTTCTTTCTCCCTTTCTCTCTTCCATTTACACCAGTCTCTCTCTCTCTCTCTCTCTCTCTCTCTCTCGACCAACATTCCTAAATCATTCATAAACTCAAACTACCTTTTCACATCACCCACAAACTCCTTTATCTAAATCACTGTATACCATTAAAACCTTCCTCTCTCCTTGCATACCCCCGGGACCAGGCTTCGAACCCTCTCCACCCGACACACCAACTCTCCTCAAACCTTTGTGCCCATTGTGAAGCGTGACACATAACATTAAGGGCGGGAGGGCCGGGGCTGTAGCACGAGGACGAGGGAACATTGTCGCCAACCTCCACCGCCGCCAACACTCGCTAAATATGAGACAACTGAGCAAGTCAAACCGCCGCATGAATCTCCCGGCGAGCGTGTAATGATCCGTTAATGTAGGGTTTGGGGGGTGGGGGACGAGCCTCGAGCTGTTCCCGAGTCGTTGTCTGATGCGGAAGTCAAGATATCGTGCGAGCGCTGGGGACCCGTGGATATGTATGCCGATGTCGACGGCCCACCATTCACACAGACGCGGACTCAGATATTCTCATTCCCTCGCCCAATACGCACAATACTGCCTCGCCACCTGATGCCTCCACCTTCAGTGCTCTCACAGCTGTACGAGTGTTTACGAAACGTTCACCCAAACCACAAACCATGTAGTATTTGCAGCGTTTATGCGTCGACAATACTAGCTCCAAAAGGTCATTAGATCCAGAGTAAGGGCCTGAGAGCACTAACTAAAAATATACACAAGACCATAGAGCTTCAAACACCATACATAACACAAAATAGCAACTTGATATTATTCTAAATAAAACAATGTGCCCACGAATGACACCACACATAACTCTTCGTGCTAAAGTCATGCAGTTCCAAAGCAGTATTTGCAGCACTTTAAGAAGAGTGTATCAAGACACCTCTCCACCCGAAATTGACCTCTCGTTTGGCTACTCTTTACTGTTATCTATTATGGGAGCGGCGAGTAGCAGCCTTTTTTTTTACTCTTTTTGTTGCCCTTGAGCCGTGTCCTTTGATGTAAAAAAAATAGTAATATGCTTAAACGTTGTGTTGTTTAAGAATACTACCTCAGCTTCCAGTATTCGTCTCTTCGCGTCCAAATTCACGACACAATATTAAACAAACAAACAAAAAACTCAAGACTTGCAACAAACACAAAAATCTTCACTACTATAATCACGTGACCCATAAATTTCCATAAACTTGTATTTGCAGCGTCTTTGCCTTACCTCCACGCTCCGACACCACACCAGACCCAAAATAGCTACTAAACACTATTCTGCACTTAAAATACACCTAAGACGATCACCAATCCCTAATCTCTTCACGTCTAAACAAGTAACCCATAAAATTTCACGCCGTTACGCTTCAGGAAACAAGAACCTCAAAGTATTTATTTCTTCTAGTAATTATAATAACAAATTAGAGCGCTGCTGTTCGATCGTTCGCCTGCAAACTTCGTAATGGGCTCAATAATGGCCCGCCAGATGTTCGCGGGAAATTCAGTGGACTATTAACGTAATTTGCTTTCCCGAAGTACCAAAGCAGGATTATGCACACGACCTGCAACTCTGTTTTCTGTTTGGGCCGTTTGGTTTTGCTTTGTCTACTATTTAGTGCTATTATATTTATTTACTTGCTGTTTACTACTATTTCCTATTTATTTTCCATTATTTGAGTATTCACGAGTTCGAAATTTTTGCATAGAGAGGCTAATACAATATGCGAGTACATTTTCTTTATATATATATATATATATATATATATATATATATATATATATATATATATATATATATATATATATATATATATATATATATATTGCTTGCTGTAAAACAAGAGAAAAGCGAAAAATAAGAGGCACACAATTAGTTAGTCTTTGTTTTCTTGATTTAAGGATTAACGAGTTCGAATTTCGACATAGAAAGGTTAATACTGTTATATCCTAGCACTTTTTCTTCATAGATGATCTCATTTCGCCTGCAGAAAATAACATAAAACAGGATGAAAGGAGACTATTGGATCCACACAACTTTTTAGTCTCAATGCCAAGAATCTATAGTCAACTTCATAAAGCTAGAGCCGACGTCAACATGCAGCGGAGGAAACTACAAGCCTCTTCCTTGGCCTTGTCGATGACAGTAATAACTTACCTAAACCTTTTCCCGTAGCTTTGTCTCCCTTTGTATGCCTCTGTTCTAATGTACCAAGTGAGATTCTTAAGACTCAGTACCTATAAATATGCAATTAACTAACAATATGAAAGTTATTTCTTTCAAACAGCTACAAGAGGCTTCATATATTTTTCATTAAACTACAACTAAGCTCAAGAATAATGGAAAAATATAACTCTCAACACTTAAATTAGTCCGAGTAATGAATAACCTCTAGAAAATAAATATCCGAGTTAACTTCATAAAAGCCTCACCACTTCTTCCACATTCAAGCGTGTATCTGGTTAATCCACACCCAAGCCAGACTGTGCATCATATTAACCGGTTTTTGACACTAAACTACTGCCAAAAAGACATCAAGAATTAACGACTTTAACGATAACTATAAATGAAGCTCGTTGTTGGGGGACAGGAGACAGTTTTTGTGTCTGAAGTCGGTAAAGAGGCTGAGCAGGACGATCTAGCATCTTTGCCGCTTTATCTCTGAGGCTGCACGTGATTGGTGGATGCCGGGTAAAGGTTAAATCGAGAACGCAGAGTTAGAGCGGCTATCGTAATTTTATAGAGTATATTTTACCTTATATATATCCTCATGCTGGCCTGGCTTCCTTTACATCACACGCTGCCTGGATGCTGGGAGGCTTAGATCTTATTCCTGGATGCTGACGTGCGTGGGCAGGACTAAATTTTGGAGTTAAGGTAGATAGGGTATAACTTATCTGTAATTATTACCTCCACTGGATCTGTACTGCCTCACGTCACTGGGTTCAATCAAGCTTATATCCTAAAACTGAATAGAAGACGAAACTAAGCAAGCTGGAAATGGGTGTTAAATAGCCTACTCGACATTAGCTTAAAACACCATTTGATTTGCCTCCCTTCACATCATATGAACCCTATCGACTTAATAACTAAGGAAGAGAGACGAAGCGGAACAAAATGCAAATCGTACCAGCTAGATTAGACGACTTCAAGCTTATATAATACCACCTCCAGTCGATTTGCCTTCTCTCACATCATACGCATTGAATCGACTTTCATATCTAATCTAAACTAAAGACACGAAATTAGGCAAAAAGCAATGCGTAGTACCAAATAGCCTGGCTGATCTTACCCTTCAACGTTACCTCCAGTGGATTCGCCTTCCCCTACATCGTACGCATCCAATCAACTTCTACATCCATTCTCATTTTATTCTAAATTCGACATCTGAAGCTAATCTGGAGAGACGAGGCTGAGCAAAAAGTATAGCTTACCAGATAGATAGCCTAGTCACCTTTACCTTTCAACATAACCTCCAGTGGCTATGGCTTTCCTCACATCACACGCATCCAATCGACTTCTTAATCTATTCTAAATTCGCGACGGAGCAAAAGGCAACGCGTACCAGATAGATAGCCTAGTCGCCTTTACCATTCATCATTACCTCCAGCTGATTCGCCTACCATCGCGTTATACATTTCCCAAACGCTTCACTTCTGGCTGCTTTCAAGGAACACAACGCAAGGCCAATATGCAGCATTTATGAGTGAACCGAGCGGCGCCACACAGAAGCAAACATTACCTCTGTGCAATATGAAAATGAGAACCCAACTCGAGGCAGAGTACTATGAGAAGCCCCCCTTTAACCCACGCTGGAAGTGCTGGCTGTGTTCCTGGCGAGCTATGAGTGTGCATTCCTGGGCCCTGTGTGTGTATGCGGGGATGGTGATGCGATAGTATTGGTGGTGGTGTGTGGTAGTGGTGGTGAAGGTGGAATTATTGGTATTGTTGGAAGAAGTGGGAATGGTATTAGTGTTGCTTGTGGTAGTGGTTGTGGTAGTATAGGTGGGGGTGATTATTATTGTCGTAGTAGTTGTAGTAGTAGTAGTAGTAATAGTAGTAGTAGTAGTAGTAGTAGTAGTAGTAGTAGTAGTAGTAGTAGTAGTAAGAAAGAAAGAAGGAAAGAAAGAAAGAAGGAAAGAAAGAAAGAAAGAAAGAAAGAAAGAAAGAGAGAAAGGAAGGAAGGACGGAAGGAAGGAAGGAAACATGGAAACATGGAAAGCCTATTGGCTCATTGATTTAATCTGCTCGACAGCCTGGGGCTGGAGGGGATGAAAGCACCTCGACATTGAGGAGGTAGATGAAGGCCCTGATATTGAGGAGCAGATGATAGCAACTCAGAAGTGACGGTCGATTCTATATTTGGGAGTTGATAGTCTTCGCATTTACTCCGATGTCTGTGTTACATCGACTAGACTGAATGGGTAAACCGTTATTTCTAGTTCTTAGGTTGGTTTGCAATTCAAAGAAATTGGAGTAATCGACGTTATTGAATTTTTCTAATGTAAAGAGATTGAGTCGCTTGAGTCGTTCCGTGGCGCGTCGTTGAATCCTTTCCAGTAAATCAATGTCCTTTTTGTGTAATTAGAGGAGAGAACTGTACGCGTACTGAGTGCGGTCTTACCATGGAATTATACAAGGATAGCATCACGTCTGGCGTTTACAGTGATTCGCGTGTTTCAGGTCATGCTGATTAGTGACTCAAGATCCTTTTCTCCTCCGCTTGCGCTGGTGCAGAGGTTCTTCATGATGTATGTGTGGTTACTATTTCTGGACCCAATGTGCATGACTTTGCATTTGTCAACATTAAGATATATATGATGAAGAGAATGGGTCCCAGCCCTGACCCCTGAGGCACTGACTAGGAAGCAAATCGGTGTCGAACCGCTGAGTAGTACTCTTTTGTTTTTTTGTCGTCGAGCCAATCTTTATCCACGCGATCAGATTGGTTCCAATGCCCGCCGAGTGCAGTTTCTTAGTTCTTATATATACCTTGGAAGAAGTCTAATAAATTCGTTAGGTTTCTGAAGCCATGCTGGGTGTCGAGATTACAGTGTGCTGAGAAAGATTGTGTTAGGTTTTTTGTCTCGGTTTTTACTGTGTTTTTGTGTGTGTGTGTGTGTGTGTGTGTGTGTGTGTGTGTGTGTGTGTGTGTGTGTGTGTGTGTGTGTGTGTGTGTGTGTGTGTGTGTGTGTGTGTGTGAATAAATAAATAATAAATAATAAGGAATAAATAAATAAATAGGTAAATAAAGAAAGCAAACAGGAAAGAAAGAAAGAAAGAAAGAGAGAAAGGAAGGAAGGAAGGAAGGAAGGAAGGAAGGAAGGAATAAATAAATAAATAAGTAAATAAAGAAAGCAAGCAAGCAAGAAAGAAAGAAAGAAAGAACCCTCCCCAAAAAAGAGACCCTACCAAAATTAACAATCACACACACACACACACACACACACACACACACACACACACACACACACACACCAAAAAAAGTAAAAAAAACGAGAACCAAAAAACCTAACACACACCTCTCAGCACACAAACAACGGTAACCGTTAAACAAACATGCAGAAGTCTTCCGAGGTGGGTTGAAACTGACCCGAAGACACTGAACACCTAAGGAATACATGCGAGTGGCGGGCAACGAGGAGGAGGTGAAGCCTGAGCGGTAACAGGAAGAGAAGAGAGAAAACAATTATACGAGTGATGAGAATAATGTCAGGGAGGAAATGAGGAGCAGGAGAGAGAAATGACAAGCGAAGAGAAGCAGAAGCAGGAACTGGATGACAAGAACGAAAAGGAAAAGGAGGAATAGAGGGAAAGAATGATGTAAAACGACTGAGCAAAAAACGAAGAATGGAAGAGGAGTAGGAGAGAGAAATGATAAGCGAAGGGAAGCAAAAACAGGAAATAGATGACAAGAAGGAGAAGGAGGAGGAGGAGGAGGAGGAGAATATGAATAAAGGAAAATAAAGAAAGAATTAACAGAGAGAAGAGAGAAAAATGATATACGAGAAGAGGCAGAAGCAGGATATGGATGAGAGGAAAGCAAAGGAAAAGGAGGAGGAGAAGGAGACGAGAAGAAGGAAAATAATGAAAAGATCAACAGGAAGAGGAGAGAGAAAAACAATCATTCCAGCAAACGAGGATAATGTCAGGGAGGAGAGGAGGAGGAGGAGGAGGAGGAGGAGGAGAGAAAAATGATAAGCGAAGAGAAGCAGAAGCAGAAAATGAATGAGAGGAATGAGAAGGAGGAGGAGGAGGAGAGAAAAATGATAAGCGAAGAGAAGCAGAAGCAGGAAATGAATGAGAGGAATGAGAAGGAGGAGGAGGAGGAAGAGGAGACGAAAAGGAGGAAAAGAAGGAGAGGATAGTGAGACCAAGGAAAATATAATAAAGAAAAAATATGAAAAGAAAACAAAATGATGAAGGAGTAGGAGGAAGAGAAACAAAAATAAGATGAGGAGAAGAGAGGGAAGAGGTAGAGAAGGAGAAAGAGGAGGAAGAAGATGAAAAAGAAGATAAAGAAAACCACAATGAAGATCGGAAAAAGAAAAGGAAAACAAGAGACACCATCAACACATCTTCACCAACTAACCTTCCTTTTTCTTTCTTTCCACCGTCCCAAACACTCCTCCCCCTTACCCCTCCTCTCTACCCCCTTCCCTCGTATCAAGAAAATAGGTGAGGCGGGTAAGAGAAAAGAAAGGAGCTTAGGTAGTCTGGAGAGCCTAACGAGTACGCTTATGGAATTATCACGCCCGCTGGGATACTAAAATAAGATTACCTGAGAGAGGGAAATATCGTCAAGGTATAAATAGGCGGCGCAGGTGAATCAATTAGCACAGGTAAGGGAGAGAGGAGGAGCGGCGAGGGGAGAGCGGAGAGGGAGAAAGGAGGGAGTGGAAGGGAATGAAAGGTAAAGGAAGGAAAGGGATGGAAGGGAAAGGAAAGGAAGAGAAGGGGAGAGAGCGGAAGGAGGAAGAAGAGGAAAAGGAATAGAAGAAAGGATGGGAAGAGAGAGAGAGGAGAAGAGAAGGAAGAGAGAGAGAAAGGAAGGGAGAGAGAGAGAGAGAGAGAGAGCGAGAGAGGAGAGAGAGAGAGAAAGAGAGAGAGAGAGAGATGGAAGAGGAGAGAGAGAGAGAGAGAGAGAGAGAGAGAGAGAGAGAGAGAGAGAGAGAGAGAGAGAGAGAGAGAGAGAGAGAGAGAGAGAGAGAGAGAGAGAGAGAGAGAGAGAGAGAGAGAGAGAGAGAGAGAGAGAGAAAATCATGCATACCAAGAAAGAGGCATAAAAAATAAATCACCACTTCTTCGTTATGTTTACTCTTTGTTGATAATGTTTGTTTATATTTTCTCTGTTTGTTTATTGTTGTTTGTGTTGTGCCGATTTACCTCTAATAGACATTGTTCGTTCGACTTCTGAAACAATACGAAGAGATGATGAGAAAATAAGAGAAGGAGGAGGAAGAGCAGGAGGAGGAGGAGGAGGAGGAGGAGGAGGAGGAGGAGGAGGAAAAGGAGGAAAAAAGGAGGAGAAGCCGAAGGGAAAACTCAAGAAAATGGGAAGATGATGGTACTGATTTGGGTCTCATAAATATTATATGGAAAAAAACACACACACACACACACACACACACACACACACACACACACACACACACACACACACACACACACACACACACACAATTTTCCTACCACCCCCACAACCCCCACCCCCACAGAAGAGGAGAGTGTAAGTCCAGGAATTCAAAAGGTGAGCCGGAGAGTGAAGAGAAGAAGAGATAAGACGAGAAGGATCTTGACAATAGTGTTTGTGAACAAGAGACGATTCCAGCATACGAAAGAAAGCGAATCAGGGACTTGCTATCTAATCTACATACACATATTCTCTCCTCCTCCTTCTCATCCTCCTCCTCCTCCTCCTCCTCGTACGTTATCCTCCTCCTCCTCGTACTTTATCCTCCTCCTCCTCCTCCTCCTCCTCCTCCTTCTCCTCCTCCTCGTACTTTCTCCTCCTCCTCCTCCTCCTCCTCCACTATAATCTACTCTGCTTTTACTGTATTTGTGCCAGGTCGAGGAAGAACAGGAGGAGGAGAAGGAAGAAGAGGAGGAGGAGGAGGAGAAGGAGTAGTAAGAATTGAAGTAGCAAGGGAAAGAGGAGACAGAAAATGTAGAATAAGAAATGGAAACAGTATGATAAACTACATAAAAAAGCGAAAACTATTTATGAAAAGGAAAAAAATGTCCCGAATAAAATTGAAAAATCTGAAATGAATGCCTGAAGGAGGGGAAGAGAGAGATAGACAGAGATAGATAGACAGAAAGAGACAGAGAGAGTGAGAGAGAGGGAGAGGCAGAAAATATAAATAAGATAGACGTAACAGGAGGGGAGAAAAACAAAAGGGGGAAAAAGAAAAAAAGGAAGCGAGTGGAAGAGCGAAAAGGGAGATAAAAGAGAAAACGAATGACCAGAAAAAAGTAAAAAAAAATGGAAAAAAATACATGTTTTTTACTATTTATTTTTTGTATGTTTGTGCGGCCAGCCGACTCGATAGATTATCAAGAACTGTCATCAGCATGCTCTCTCTCTCTCTCTCTCTCTCTCGGTAAACTCTGCGAACTGAAGAAAAATATGAAAAAAAACAGAAAAAAGAGAGAGAGAGAGAGAGAGAGAGAGAGAGAGAGAGAGAGAGAGAGATCAGCTGCATAACTACCTTGATGTAAGCAATATGAAAGGCCTCTCTCTCTCTTCCTTCTTATTACTCTTCCCTCACTTCTTCCTTCTCTTCATTTCACTTCTCCTCCTCTCCTTTTCTCTCTTCATTCATCTCTTCCTCTTTTCCCCAAATTCAAAACCTTTTCTTTTTCTCTTCCTTTGTTCTTTCCATATATTCCCGCCTTTCTACGTTTATCCTTCCCTCCTTTTCTATATTATCGATTCCTATTCTTTTTATTCTCCCTATTGATCTTTTCTTTGTCTATCTATCCTTTACTCCATTCATTTCTTTCTTCTACTTTTATATTTCTAAGTTCTCTTTATAGTAATCTAGCCTTACTTACTTCTCTTCTTCTCTCATATTCCTTATCCCTCGTTGCTTTATTTGTTTTCCCCGATACTTTCTCCTACTTATCTCTTCCTTACCTTCCAATTCTCTCCTTTACTTTCATCATCATCATCCTCTAGCCATATCTCCTCTTTTCCCTGTCATTCCTTATTCCTCGCTCCTTCATTGATTTTCTCCCTTCTACTTTCCCTTCTTACTTCTTTCTCCTCTTCTCTTTCCTCCTTCACTCGCTCTTTTAATCACCACCTACTTTCCTTTTATTCCTTTTCCCTTGTTCCTTCATTCGCTTTTTTTCCCTCTACTTACTTTCCTTTCCTACTTCTTTCTTCTCTTCCCTTTCCTCCTACACTCACTCTTCTAATCACCCCTTACTTTACTTTTATTCCTTTTCCCTCCTTCCTTCATTCTGTTTTTTTCCCGCTACTTTCTCCTCTATCTCTCTTCCTTCCCTTCCCTTTCTCTCCTTCACACTCTGTACCGTCCTTCTGTCGACTTCTCTGGTATTCTTTATCCCTCTTTCCTTCATTAATTTTTCCCTCTACTTCTCGCTCCTTCTCTCTCCCTTCCTTTCCTTTTCTATCTTTCATTCTCTCTTCTCATTACCCCTTCCGTCTACTTTACTGTTATTCCTTAATTCTCGTTTCTTCATTGGTTTTCCGTTTTACTTCTCCCTCCTTCTC
>NC_066530.1:4598792-4606292 GCF_024679095.1 Eriocheir sinensis | reverse complement strand
GATGAGAAATAACAAAAAGTATTAATAATGTGGCAAAAGGATACGGCTGAAAAAAAAGAAAAAAAATGAGAAGTAAAAATTAAATATATCAAACAAAAAGAACCAAAAATAAAGTAAGGTGAAGAAGAGTAAGCAAAGGCTATGAAGGTGACATAACAAGGCGAAAAAATAAAGAAAAAGACAAATAGTAAGTTAAGACCAAATAACAACGACCGATCAGGAATTACAAAGCACACATAGGAATTGAAGAGAAGGAAAAACAAATGGAATAAGTATAAAAGTGATCCAATAAGATGTAAATAATAGGACAGAAAGAAGAAAAGAGGAAAAAAAGTAAAATTAAAAAAAAAAAATCGCAGCAAGGTAACGAGAGAGGAGGCGGAGAGTCTGAAGGGCAATCTAACGGGCAGGAATAAGGGATGGCTGGGCGAGTATTAAGACGAACCGGGTCATCGTGTGGTGCGGTGAGCATTCCAGGAAGAGCAACACAAACACAGGTAGACCACGTATTGATGAGCGGACCGCAGGTATGAGGGACCGAGGGAGACGGAGGGGGATGCAGGTAAAGGCCAAGTCATGTAAGGAAGAGAAGGGAGAGAGAGAGAGAGAGAGAGAGAGAGAGAGAGAGAGAGAGAGAGAGAGAGAGAGAGAGAGAGAGAGAGAGAGAGAAATAGGAGTAGGAAAGCATGGGACAAAGGTAAGTGAGGAGAAGGGAGATGGTGAAGGTAACGGTTACGACAAAGAAAATAGAGAAGGAAAGAGAGAAATGGGAAAGACAGCATGAAGTAAAGGAAGGTATGGAAAAAGAGCAAAACTGAAGGATAAGAAATAAAAAGGAAAGAGAATGGAAGGTAGAAAAAGTAAGATAGAAATGGAGGAAAGGTGATTGAGGAAGAGGTCCATACGTGAAGAAGGGAAAGGAGAGAAAGATAATGGAAGGCAAAATATATAGATTGGGGAAGGTGAGGAGGGTAAGGATGATGGAAGGGAGATGGATGTAAAAGAGCTAGAGACATAAGTAAAAGGAAAAAGGAGAGGTGACGAACGTAAGGGAACGGAATGAAAGCAGGAGGGAAGGGAAATGAACGGAAAGGAAAGGGAAGGAAAAGAAAGGAAAGGGAAGGGAAGGGAAAGGAAGGGAAAGGAAGGGAAGGGAAAGGAAGGTAAGGAATTAGAAGGGAAGGGATGGGAAGGGAAGGGAAGGGATTGGATGGGATGGGATGGGATGGGAAGGAAATATAATAGAAGGGAAAGAAAGGGAAGGGATGGGAAGGGAAGGGAAATGAAGGGAAGGGAAGGGAAGAGAAGGAAAGGGAAGGGAAGGGAAAGAAATAGAAGGAAGGGAAGGAAAGGGAAGGGAAGGAAATAGAAGGGAACGGAAGGGAAGGGAAACGAAGGGAAGGGAAGGGGTAGGAGGAGAAAAAGAGGAGAGAACGAAGATTAAAAAAAGGAATGGGTATGAAAGAGAGGGATGGGGATAAAATAACATCAGCCTGAAGGAAAGGAAGGAGAGAAAGGAAAAGAAAAGACAAATCAATAAGGAAATAATGGAGAAAATGAAGACAAAGGAAAGTGAAATTGTATCAAAGACATATGAAGAGGATGAAAAAACGAAGAGAGGTAAAGCGACGAAACGTAATGGATAAGAGAGGATGAAAAAATAAAACGTATACGGGAGCTTCCAATCACGTTCACTTAGCTCGAAAAAACAATCAGAAGTAAAGATGATCCAAAATCCAGTTCTTCTCAGTGCATTTTTATTTCCTAACTCTACTAACACCACAACAATCACCACCACCACCACCAACACCTCTTCATTCCGTCATTCCCAGTAGCTCTCCCTCTCTCCCTCTCTCTCTTGGGTGTTGAAGGGAATGCTGAGAGGGAGTTATGAGAGGTTAGGGGTCAGGGTAGCGTGAGGGTACTGCAACATGCATAGCTGGGGGAGGAGGAGGAGGAGGAGGAGGAGGTGTAGGTGCTGGAGGAAAAGCGGAGATAAAGGAGGAAGAGAAGCTAATGGTGTTGGTGAAAAGGAACAAAAGGAAAAAGCAAAGAACGAGGAAGAAGAGAAGGAAGGGGAGGAGGAGGAGGGGAAGAGAAGAACAGTGACGCAAAAAGAAAGAACAGGAGGTAAAAATAGAGAGGACAAAGAGAATCAGAGAAAACAGAAAGAGAAGGAAGGAAACGAAAAAAAAACAAGAAGAAAAGGAGGAGGCTAGTGATGATGCAAGGAGGAAGAGGAAGAGGATGAAAGGAAGAAAAAGGAGAATAAAGAGGAAGGCGCAAGAGAAACAGCAAAATAAGAAGGAGGAAAATAAAAGCAGGAAGAACAACCAAAATAAGAAGAAAGAGAAGGAATGGGAGGAGGAGGAGGAGGAGGAAGAGAAAGAGGAGGAAAAGACGGAAAAAAGTAAAATAAAGAGGAAGGAACAGGAGAATAAGCAAAATAAGGAGAAGGAAAACAAAAGCAGTACGGAGGACAAGCAAGGTCAGAGGAAAGAGGAGGAACAGGAGGAGGAGGAGGAGAAAGAGGAGAAGAAGAAAAAGGAAAATAGAGGGGAAGAAGTAAAAGAAAAGCAGAATAAAAGGAAGAAAAACAGAAGCAGGAAGAAGGAAAAGCAAGGTCAAAGGAAAAAGGAGGAGGAGGAGGAGGAGGAGAAAGAGGAAAAGAAGAAAAAGGTTATCAAATGGGAAGGAGTAAAGGAAAAAGCAGAATAAAAGGAAGGAAAAGAAAAGCAGGAAGAAGGAAAAGCAAGGTCAGAGGAAGGAGGAGGAGGAGGAGGAGGAGGCTTAAAATTAATAAAAAGACTACAGATGGGACATAAATTCCACTGTAGCCTCAATAACGATGAAATATTGAGAACAATTCACCTTGGGCTGTCAAATGGCCGGCGTTAATAAACAAAACTTTCCCGAGATAAACGAGAGAAAACGATGACACAAGAACGCTCAAGACGAAGATTTAAGGGAAAAGACGTGGAATTTTTACCATTATCGTTCAGTACGTGTTTCTAACCCTCGATTTGCTCTACACTTTCAATTACCTCAACGGACGGTATTGCGAGGCTAACACAAAGACACACACACACACACACACACACACCAAAAAAAACGAATATATAAGGAAAACTGCGCGGAATTGTATCTCTTATCTCAGATCATGTTTCTGAACCTTAGTTGTGGTTGTGTTTTAGATTACCTAAGCAAACGGTATGACGAGATTAATACACCCAAACACACACTCAAGAAACAACAACTGTATGGAAGGATAGCTGTGCGAATTTGTAACTCTTAATTCTCAGCATGTTTTTAGCTATTAATTTGCACTACACAATAACGTTACTTTTACAAACGATACCTTATTAATCATAGAAAAAAACGATATTAGGAGAACTGCCAGGTATTGTTACTCCTATCTCTCAGAAAAAATTTTAACCTTAGATTTTCACTACCTATAGCAACGATACCTCATGAGTCACAAAAAAGAAACAAATATATGAGGAAAACTGCTTGGAATATTGTTCCCCGTAGACTGGAACCAGACAATTACATTACCTATACAAGCGTTACCTTAAGAATCATACACACAAACGAGTAATTCAGGTAACCTGCAGAAAATTCTATCACTTGCTCCATATAATATGCATTTTAAATCTTATATTGGTGCCATACTAATACTTAAGAACATCTAATACCTCAGGAAAACACGTCATATTTTTTTTTTACCAAGAACAGCGTGGCATGAAACAGCTTTTCGACCCTTTTATGTTCTAAAGTTTATAAATGTCAAGGATTAATAATTTTCCTTTTCAAATAATGCTTCACGATGATATTATACAGAAAACAACTGAACCATAACCGCAACTCTCATTCTCTTGTTTATTTTACGTGCGAGCTGTATTTTTACCTG
The DNA here is from genome assembly GCF_024679095.1 of Eriocheir sinensis. Taxonomy (NCBI): domain Eukaryota; kingdom Metazoa; phylum Arthropoda; class Malacostraca; order Decapoda; family Varunidae; genus Eriocheir; species Eriocheir sinensis. Next base: position 4,602,382 of record NC_066530.1, on the reverse strand, counting down.
TTTACTGCTCTCTGATAATGATGGAAGTTACTGATGCACACCCAACACTAAACAGACGGATATTAAAAGAGCAACATAAACTATATATAAAATTGAAATTGTAAAACTCTAAATACCAGCATGTATCACTCTGCTCCACGCAACATTTTGTAATATTTGTTCCTGGCTTAAACACATACTTTGCTCCGAACTCTGTGCCACAGCATTAAGAGATGAATCATAATATTCACCAAACGCAAACTTTAGTTGTAGTATGTATTGTTCACCGTCCTGTTATTTTCATGAACTAGTATTGCTATTCCCCAGGTAAACGTTGTATAATGACAGAGATTTAGGAGTTCTGTGCCTTGTAAGAAATAAAGATTTCATTCCTTAGAGGCTAGATAAGAAGGATGACAAAACTAGGAGAGGTAAAGAGAAGAAAGGTAATAACAGAAGGTAAACATAACGCTTTGTACTACTATACTACGAATACTACTATGCAATGAATTATGTTTTCTGCTTCGGTATATCACGAGAAATTAGATCATTTACATTGTGCGAATAACTTACATATCGGTACGGTAGGTATCTTCTGTAAACTACTGCTATATTCCTTAACTAATACAACTTCGCTGATAAAGTATGTATTGTCTTGACAACTTGCGTATTCTGGGCCTATGTAGACTAATATAGACTCCCTTCCCCAGACAAACGCTCATATTCTTAAACATTGCGGAACCCAAGAACACATATTTAACAAGGCTTTAGTAGGAGTCTTGGTGATTTTCATGGGTAGTATTGCGACCCTTTTGGTAGTATGAGCCTTCTTCTTTGCCCGATGAACCTCCTTTTCGGCCTTTGCAAGTAGTTGATGTGATAGGTGGAAGCGAATAAGAATAACGATTAAAATGCAAAGGAATACAAAAGGATAGGAACACGAGGAACAGCGAAAACATTTGTTGCTGTTGCCCTTCACCTTCTTCGGCTTCCCTTGCCTTCACACCCACCAACAAACAGGTAATCAAAGGAAAAGGTTACCTGGACCTCCTCGCACCTCAGTATGCAGAGCGCCTCATCGTCCTAGGATCGCTTACCTGCAACGAAAAGAAACGAAGTATTAAGAAAAATACCCAAAAATTACAGTATAAGGATATAAATCATACAAATTTTGAGCATAGCATGTTATTATCTATCTATCTATCTATCTATCTATCTATCTACCTATCTGTCAGTTAATCTAAAAACGCAAAATACTGTGAAAATAATCCCCCCAAAATAATGTTTACTAAAAGAGAGAATATATATTTTGAAGGCATTGCAACGTTAAATATATATATCTCTACCGCTATATCTGTTTGTCTATCTATTTATCAATCTATCTATCTATTCATCCATCAATGCGATCATCCGTCAACTTATATTTATACCCAAGCAATATTTCTCATTTATTTTTTATTTACCTCTTATCTTTATATATTTATTTATTCTATGCCCTGGGGTGCCATGCGTCTTCTTAATGAAAAAGCTTAGTAAATGCAATAGATTTATAGTACAGGAGGAGGAGGAGGAGGAGGAGGAGGAGGAGGAGGAGGAGGAGGAGCGGAGATTCACGATGTATTCCAGCCATTCACATATATTTGGTGCAGCCAGGTACTCCTAAATCTCTGCCTGGCTCACCGGAGGAAGACTGCTGTTGTTACTGCTCGAGTAGGAGGAGGAGGAGGAGGAGGAGGCAATAGGAAGAAGAGAGAGTAGTGGAAGTGGTGACGGCTGCAATGAAGGTTGTGTGGAGGAGGAGGAGGAGGAGGAGGAGGAGGAGGAAGAGGAGGAGGAGGAGGAGGCAGTAGGAAGAAGAGAGAGTAGTGGAAGTGGTGACGGCTGCGATGAAGGTTGTGTGGAAACATGGAAACATGGACTAGCAGGCAGCAGAAAGCCTGTTTGCTCTTTACTAGGCTGCCTGCGTTCAGTGATTTAATCAATCCATTTGCAGGGAAGGATTAAAGCACTTGTGCACCTACTCTTGGGTACGTTCAGTTCACTCCCGATGCAGCAAAGTGGCGATCAATGCGTTTCTTGAAGGAGTTGATGGTCTCTGCGCTAACCACTTCTGCAGGAAGGCTGTTCCAGTGGCGAACAACTCTATTCGAGAAATAACTCCTGCTGATGTCGATATTGCATCGCATTGCTTGAATTGTTTTTCCGTTGTTTCTTGTTCTCAGGTTAGTTTATAGCGTGAAGAGTTTGGAGTGATCAACGTTGCTGAGCTTGTTCAGGTACTTAAAGACTTGTATCATGTCTCCTCGCAGTCGTCTCTTTTCCAACGTGAAGAGGTTGAGTCGCTCTTCATAGGGCTTCGTCCTCAGTGATGGTATCATCTTCGTGGCGCGGCGCTGTACTCTCTCAAGTAATTCAATGTCTTTCCTGTAATTAGGAGACCACAATTGCACGGCGTATTCCAGGTGGGGCCTTACCAGCGAATTATACAAGGATAACATAACTCCCGGCGTCTTGTATTCGAAGTTCCTCGCTATGAACCCAAGCATTGAATTGGCTTTCTTACAGGCGGACTTGCAGTGTTTTGTTTGTTTCAAGTTACTGCTGATGGTGACCCCGAGGTCTCTTTCCTCTTGCACTACATGTAGTGGTTCGCCACCCATGTGGTATGTGTGGTTGCTGTTTCTGGATCCGATATGCATTACTTTACATTTGGTATTGTTGAAGGATATCTGCCATTTTTCTGACCACCGAGTGATCTGGTCCAGGTCTCTCTGGATAATTTCGCAGTCTGCCGTCGTGAGGGCCTTCCCACCCACCTTTGTATCGTCGGCATATTTTGAAAGATTGCATTTTAGTCCTAGTTCTAGGTCGTTGATATATATGATGAAGAGTATGGGTCCCAGCACTGACCCCTGTGGCACTCCACTTGTGACCGGGAGCCACTCGGAGGCCTGTCCGTTGAGTACAACTCGTTGTTTTCTTCCAGTGAGCCAGTCTTTGATCCACGCTGTCAGATTGTCGCCTAACCCCACCGACTTAAGTTTCTTGAGGAGTCTTTCGTGTGGAACTTTGTTAAAGGCTTTCTGAAAGTCTAGATATATAACATCACTGGGGATGTGATTATTCCAGTTTTCATAGATACCTTGGAAGAAGTCCAATAAATTGGTTAAGCATGAGCGCTTGTTCCTGAAACCGTGCTGAGCATCGGAAATGATGTCGTTGTCTTCAAGGAACCTAACGAGTTTGTCTCTGATGATCTTCTCGAGGATTTTTCCCGCCACTGAGGTCAAGCTGATTGGTCTGTAGTTTAGGGCCACGCTTTTGTCTCCCTTTTTGTAGATCGGTGTTACGTTCGCCTGTTTCCAGTCTATTGGGACTTTGTTTTGTTGTAGTGACAGATTGTAGATGGCGGTGAGTGGCTTGAGGATTTGCTGCTTGAATTCCTTGAGCAGCCGGTGGACTTGTTTGTTTCGAGTTTGTCTAGGTACTTTTTCACATCCCGTTCGTCAATTGTGCCAATTTTTAGGGGAGTGATTCCCATCGGTGGGGTAGGGCTCTCGGGTACGGACTGGGTGTTCTCGACCGTGAACACAGACGCGAAGTTTTTGTTT
>NC_066530.1:4588792-4593792 GCF_024679095.1 Eriocheir sinensis | reverse complement strand
TGCTCTCTGCGCTAACCACTTCTGCAGGAAGGCTGTTCCAGTGGCGAACCACTCTTTTCGAGAAATAACTCCTGCCGATCTCAGTATTGCATCGCTTTGCTTGAATTGTTTTTCCGTCGTTTCTTGTTCTCAGGTTAGTTTGTGGAGGAGGAGGAAGAGGAGGAGGAGGAGGAATAGGAGGAAGAAGATATTGCTAGCGGTGAAGAGATTCGGAGGTTGTGTTGTAGGAGGAGGAGGAGGAGGAGGAGGAGGAGGATATGTTGATGTAATGGGAAGAAGATATTGCTAGTGGTGGAAGAGATTGGGAGGTTGTGTTGGAGGAGGAGGAGGAGGTGGAGGTGGAGGAGGAGGAGGAGGAGGAGGAGGATATGTTGATATAATGGGAAAAAGATATTGCTAGTGGTGGAAGAGATTGGAGGTTATGTTGGAGGAGGAGGACGAGGAGGAGGAGGGGGAGGAGGAGGAGGAGGAGGAGGAGGAGGTTTTGGTTCACTGGCGCTGGTGTAATTAATGACGTACTCGTGGCAAGGCAAAATAATGAGATCCAGGTGATTTATACACGCACGCACGCACGCACGCACGCACGCACACACACACACACACACACACACACACACACACACACAAGGGGAAACAGGGCATAAGGCCGATCCTTCCCCTTCAAACGCAACATTTTTGGTCCCCTCCCTCGTGTGTGTGTGTGTGTGTGTGTGTGTGTGTGTGTGTGTGTGTGTGTGTGTGTGTGTGTGTGTGTGTGTGTGTGTGTGTGTGTGTGTGTGAGTGTGTGTTTTAGGAAGCATTTTTAGCTTTCCAGAAAACTAATGTTCTTCTCTTCTCTTGCTGATATTTTTGTTCCTCCTCCATATCCTCCTTTTCGTCCTCGTCCTCCTTCTCCTTTTAACTTCATTTACCTTCTCCCGGAGACCTCCACTTCATTAACGTTCTCTTCTTCCTCTTCTTCTTACTCCTCCTCCTGTTATTTTCTTATTTGCTCCTCCCTCCTCCTCCTTCTCGTCGTGCTCCTCCTCTTCCTCCTCCTCCCTCTTCCCCTCCTCTCTTCCGACTCTTACTCCTCACTATTATTATGTGTTATTATCGTAAAAAGAAACAAATATGAGCGACGTCTCCCTTACTAATGAGAAGGAAATGAGGTAAGAAAGAGCGAGGCTACCTGGGCGACCCTCACCAGGTAGAAGCAGGGGAGGAGAGGGAGCAGAAAGGAAGGAAGGAAGGGAGGGAGGGAAAGGGAGGAAAGAGAGGAAATGGGAAGAATCTGTATGGGAATGGAAACCAAGTGAAGGGATTCTAAGTGAAGTGAAGGAAAACGAGAGGAACGAAAGAAAGGAAGGGAAAGAAAAGGAAAAGATGGAAGACGAAGAAACGAGAGGGGAAGGGAAAGGAAGGTAAGGTTAGGGGAGGAAAAAAGAAGAGGAACGAAAGAAAGGGAAGAAAAGGGAGGGAAAAGATGGAAGAGGAAAAAAAAAGGGAGGAGGAGAGAAGCTAAGGGAAGGGATATTAACAGAAGGGAATGTAAAGGAGAGAAACGAAAGGAAGGGAGGGAAAGGGAGGGAAGAGATGAAAGAGGAAGAAACGGGATGGGAAGGGAAACTAAGGGAAAGGATATGAAGTGAAGGGAATGCAATGTAATGAAAGGAAGGATTGCGTGATGGGAAAGAAAAGAATGGTAAGGGAAGGGAATTTGGGTAAGGAATGTGAATAGAGAAGAAGGGGAAGGAAAAGGAATGGAACTAATGTGAAGAGTAGGGAAGGGAATGAAGATAAGGGAAGGACGTGGAAGGGATGGGAAAGGAAGGAGAGGGAGAGAAAAATAAATGAAGTAAACGAATATAAAAGAAAAAAAATGGAATGGGAAAAAGACAGAAAAAAAATAAAGTGACATAAAGGAAGTGAGAGCAGGAAAATAAAATAATAACTGAAAGAAAAGAAAAATGGAATACGAAAAGAATAAAAAAAGGGGAGTACAAATAAAAATGGTTAAAAGGAACGAAAAGGGAGGCGAAGAGGGAAAGAAGAGAGAGAGAGAGAGAGAGAGAGAGAGAGAGAGAGAGAGAGAGAGAGAGAGAGAGAGAGAGAGAGAGAGAGAGAGAGAGAGAGAGAGAGAGAGAGAGAGAGAGAGAGAGAGAGAGAGAGAGAGAGAGAGAGAGAGAGAGAGAGAGAGAGAGAGAGAGAGAGAGAGAGAGAGAGAGAAACAGGAGAGAGAGAGAGGGAAACAGGTGGCCAGAGAAAGAGCGAGAGAGGTAGAGAGAAAGAAAGCGAGAGAGAGGGGTTGCAAAAGAGCGAGAGGGGGAAACTAAAATAATCTAGCCGTGACCTCGAGAGCTTAAAACAGACCTCTTGGGCCGCTACTACGTTTTCATTACTCCTCAACCTGACCTCACAGGAAGGTAATGTTCCAAAACAAGGTAGTTAGCCCATTACGCCGCGCAGGGAGGGAAGGAGGGAAGGAGAGTGGGAAGGAAGGAAAGGAAGGGAGTGAGGTGAGGAAGAAATTGAGGCAGGGAAGGAAGGAGAGAGGGAAGAGAGGAAGGAAGGAAGAAAATTAAGCAAGGAAGGAAGGAAGGAAGGAGGGAATAAGGAGTGAGGCGTAAGGAGGGAGGGATGCAAGCAGTAAGGAAGGAGAAGGGAAAGAAGGAAGGGAAAGAGTAAGAAAGGAAGGAAGCAATGGAATAAAGGAAGGAAGTGTAAGTGTTAGGTAGGAAGGGAGGGTTGCAGGCAGAAAGGAAAAAAAGAGGTAGGGAGGAGGAAATTACATGTAGGTAGATATAAAGAAACTAAGAAGGAAGAAAGGAGGAAAGTGGAATGAGGGATGGTGCGGGAAGGAAGGAAGGAAGGAAGGACTGAGGAAAGGAAGAGATAAAGGGAGGGACAAAGGAATGGACATAATGGAACAAGAAAATAAATGAGAAAAAAAATAAAAAAGGGAGAGAGAAAAAAAGAAAGATACGAGCAAAGGAAGGAGCAAAGTGAGAAAGAATGAAAGGAGCAAATGGACGAAGGAAAGAAGGAAGAAGGGAGAGAAAGGAAGAGAAGGAAATTCAACAGATATATAAAAGGAGGAGGAGGAGAATAGTTACGAGGAGGAGAAGGGAGTTAGTTAGTGGGAAGGAAGGTAATGAAGAAGTACGAAAGGAGGAAGTGACAGCAGGAGAAGAGGAGGAAGAGGAGGAGGAAGAGGGTGAGGAGGAGGAGGAAGAGGGTGAGGAGGAGGAGGAAAGGAGAAGGGAAGGAATAGAAGGGAAATGGAATATCAATTTGAGGTGACGTCATAATGTTTTACCAGGAGGAACAAGAGGAAGAAGAGGAAGAGGGAGAGGAAGAGGAGGAGGAGGAAGAGGAAGAAGAAAAGGAGTGTAGTTACCAACCTCATTTCCTTGACTTATCCCAACAACAGCCTCTTTGTGTGTGTGTGTGTGTGTGTGTGTGTGTGTGTGTGTGTGTGTGTGTGTGTGTGTGTGTGTGTGTGTGTGTTTCCGTTTCAACCAGTTTCATACACGTCTTCTAATTGAGTGCATGCATCTGTAAATTTTCTTTCACCAGCGAACATTTCTTTATATTTTTACGCTGCACACTTTCGGGGCTTTGGCTGCATACTCTCTCGTTAATTACTGAGGCTGTTCACTGTGCATAAGAAACGACTCTACCTGATTAAGAGGAGAGGTAGTTTGTGATTTCTTTTCATTTCCTGATTATTTTGGTTCCTGTTTTAGTTCTGCCGAATGTTACCCATTATTTTTTTCATCCTGAGAAAGTAAACAAAATCAGTTCAACCTTACCTTCGACCTACTTTATTTTCTTCTTATTCCATTCGTAGTATTTTTTTTTAACCCAGATTCTTTGGTACTTTTTCCCTTTTTTTTACCTAAATACAAAAAAAATAATCCCAATTTTAAGAAGAAATATATTATCATTACATGTTCCCTTTTTTTTTTAATGTTCGGTGTGACCAATTTTTATTATATTAGAATTCGTAACAAAAATAGGTCAGCAAAACCGATCGTCGACATTAAAATGGAACTCATTCATTTTATCCATTCCTTTTATGTATTCCCCGCTCCACATATGTTCCATGTAACCTAATTTTCCCCCCTACCGTTAACGCAAAGAGAAAATCACACACACACACACACACACACACACACACACACACACACACACACACACACACACACACACACACACACACACACACACACACACACACACACACACACACACACACACACACACACACACACACACACACACACACACACACATACAGAGAGAGAGAGAGAGAGAGAGAGAGAGAGAGAGAGAGAGAGAGAGAGAGAGAGAGAGAGAGAGAGAGAGAGAGAGAGAGAGAGAGAGAGAGAGAGAGAGAGAGAGAGAGAGAGAGAGAGAGAGAGAGAGAGAGAGAGAGAGAGAGAGAGAGAGAGAGAGATTAGCAATAGACAATAAACGGAAGAAAATAAAGAAAATTTAGAGAAGAGATATGTGAGAGGTGGTCAGAGAACAAAACAGAAACTACGAAAAGCAAAAAGAAAATAAGAAAAAGGAAGAAATAAGTGAAAGGAGATTGGATAAAAAAAAAAACGAAAACGAAAACGAAACAAGAAAGAAGAAAGAAAATAGATAAGTGAGATGAAGTGAAAGAAGAAAATATAAACTACAAAAAACTAAAATAAACTAGAAAAAAAAAGATTAGTAAGAGAAAGTTCGTGGAAAATACGTAAAGAAAAAGTAACAAGAAAAATAAAGAAAATTAAGGAGGAAGATGAACTGGGGCGAGAAAAATATATAAACCACGAAAAAAACAAAATCTAACAAGCCCAATCTTACCGCCCTCTTAAATACCTGTCCCGGCGAGGCTTGAGGGCAATATCTCACCTGATTTTACCTGGCAGCGGGCGGTCATTACCTGTTTATACGACAGCTAATAAATCCCTTCTTAGGCCTAGTTAAAGAGGGGCGAGGAGGGTGAGATGCGTGAGGGGAGGCAG
>NC_066530.1:4551292-4586292 GCF_024679095.1 Eriocheir sinensis | reverse complement strand
TAGGGAGGAAGAGGAGGGGGAAAAGAATGAGGAAGTTGAGGGGGAGCAGAAGGATTATAAGTAGAAGGGGAGGAAAAGGGGGAGGGAAAGGAAGTAGTAGGAAAGGAGATAGCAATAGGAGGAAGACAATGGACAGGTTGGGAGAGGGGTGTTAGTAGTGGAGGAAAGGAAGGAAGCATGGAGGTAGGAAGGGAGGGAAGGGAAAGTGAAAGGGAGAAAGGTACAGTAAAAGAAGGAAGAAAGTGGAGTGGTTGGGAGAGAGGAGTTGGTAGTGGAGGAAAGGAAGGAAGCATGGAGGTAGGAAGGGAGAGAAGGGAGAGTGAGAGGAGGCGAATGAGAGCAATAGAAGGAAGACTCTAATGTTTGAAAAAAGATGTTAGTATTGGAGGAAGGGAAGGAAGCATGGAGATAGGATAGGATGAAGGAAGAGGAAGAAAGAGTACGATAGAAGGATGGATGGAATGGATGGGAGGAGGTGAGGAGGGAGAGTGAGAGAGAACGTTAGAAAGAAAGACGGAATGGGTGGAAGAGGAAGCAGTTATTGGGTGGATAAGGGTAAAGGATGATGAGGTAAGGATGAGGTAAGGAAACAAGGAGGGAAAGTAGAGAGTAAGGCTGAGAGGAGAAAAGGATGAATACAGGGAGAGACGGAAGATTCAGGATTGGTAGCAGGGGAAGAGGAGATGGAACAGAAGAGAAGGGAGTTGGAGTCAATCAAGAATGAACAAGGAGAAAGGGAGAAATGAAGTGAATGAGAGACAGAAATAAAGGAAGGAAGGAAGGTAAGGTTAATAAGAAGCATGCATGAATTGATAGGAGAGGAATAGGGTGGAAAGGAAGAACGGAACGATATAAGAAAAGAATGTTAGAGGAAAGAAGATGAAGTGAGGCAAAGAGAAGAGAGATGGAAAGTGTTTGAGGAAGAGCATTACATAGGAAGGGGAACTGAGGATAACACAGAAGTAAGATACGAGAGAATGCTAATGAGACTTGTATGAGATAATTAATAGAATTAGCAAAGGATATGACGCAGAATAGGAAGAACGAACGAAGGATTGAAGCGTGAAAGAAGGAAGAGGAGACGGGAGCGGCAAGAAGCAAGTAATGGGAGGGAAGTGGATGAGATAAATGATGTTAAATGAGAAGAAAAGGCGAGGATGAGTAGGAGAGGAGATACAGTGGAGATGATTAACGTAGAGTGGAAGGCAAATGCGTGTGACAGACGAAACGAAAAAAAAAAAGAGAAAAGAAGCAATATAGAATAAGTATATCTGCTTTCTTCATCCACTCTCTTTTACAGCTCTATGACCTTTCAGTTCAAAATGAGGAGTAAAAAAAAGGTTTATAAAAAATACAAAACGGTGATGAGAGTGAAATACGTTCCAAAACTAGATAAGAGAAATAAATAAAATAAAAATGAAAGCATTGTAAAAACTTAAGTTCTCGAATTGTACCAAACTTCTACTTCAACGGTTATATGACATTTCAGAGTCAGAAGAAGGGTAAAAAAAAATAGCCACGAGTAAAAATATGTGACGCAGATGCACGAAGGTCGACTGAATACGAGAGTAATAAAAATAAAATATGAGTACCCAATTTGATGTTTCTGTAATATTTTAATGCGGATATAAAATAAAATGACGTTTAAGAAAAAAAAAGTTACCGTAGAAAATAAAAAAAAGCTAAATCAACAAAAAAGTACATCTAATTATATTTATTTTTTCACCTAAGTCGTAACGCAGTACTAAAGTTTTATCCTCAAAATAAGGGATAGGAAGATATATACGGTAGAGAAAAGAAATTAAAAAAAATAGATCGGGTTATATACCAAAAGGTTCTAATAACTGAATTTCGTAATCTACATCAGAAAGCAAAATATTTTCAGAGGTAAATGAAAAATTCAAACACCTGAAGAAATTTCGGCTCAAACAAGAAAACTCGATTACGTCCTCTTAAAATATTTGGCGAGGAGGAGGACGAGCAGCGGGGAAGGTGAAAAAAACGTTCCCCAGAAGACCGTGTGACATAACAGAGGATTAGAACGGTTAAAAATGCAGAATGAGAATGAGTTAAACCATACCGAGGCAGGGCGTCAGAATCTATTGAACTTTGCATGTGGAGACACTTCGTACCTCAGAGGAGAATGAATATACATAACTCCCTTTGCAATGTCTGAGTACTGTGGCAATGGTTAATTCACTCCACTCCCATAAGAATACTTTGGAAAATAAATAATGCTCACGTAACATCGTAGCACAGCACTCCTCCTTCCCACCATATCCTTGCTGCGCCTTTCTACCCTTCTTTGTCCACTTCCTTTCATTCCTAATCTTCCTCTCCTTCCCTTAATCCCACTACTCTTCTCTTGTCCCTCTTCTCCTCCTCATCTTTCTTCTACCCCAATAATTCCCCTCCTCCATCTTCCTCACATTCAACCTTCTTCAGCAAATACTTTCTTTTCATCATTTCCAGCTACCCTGCAACTTTTACAAATCCTGTTCCTTCATCTGCTTCTTTTCCTCACTGTTTATTTTTACCGCTTTCAGTTACTCTGCTACATTTACTACTCTGCTCCGAAAACTACACCACGAAATATAATAAATCAGTAAGACGCTACACTCTAAGAAGTCCTCCCGGGGAACTGCGATGAACTATTAAGTCCACCAAAAAGGGAGGATGTGGCGGCAGAAGTTTGTACAGTAAATACATAATTGGGCTTGATGGCGGCTTTGGGCTGCCATCAAAGTTTCAGCTCAAGGGGTGTCTAATTACCTCTTAGTTATTACCCCGAGAGAATGGCTGCCCTTTCCCTCACTCTTACTTTCAATACTCTCTTTTATCAACTCACTTTCTCCACCTGGTTCCCCCCTCCCCCACACCCACACTCCTTTCTCCCTGCTCTTCCGGTTGGTTCTTATGTAGTATTACCCATAGAAGCTGACTTGCCCTTCCTTCCACCATCTCTTTTTCCCTTTATTTCCTCCATCAACTTTCTTCCTTTTCTTCCCCTTATGATCATCCTTACCTTTATTCCCTTCCCTTCCCTCCCCTTCCTCTTTCTTCCTCTTAGTATCTTCCTTACTTTTCATACCTCTCTTTCCCTTCCTTCCCCTTCCTTCAAAATAGTATCTCCCTCACCTTACTTATACTCTAGCTGCTCCTTCACTGCATCTTAGAATAGCTCAGTAAACATTTAGAAGCCATAGTGGCATTGAATTGAAGAACACACACACACACACACACACACACACACACACACACACACACACACACACACACACACACACACGCGCGCGCCGCTGATAACCCAAATTCCAGCCTCCGGGAAACAGCTGCTGCCATCTATGAGGAAGAGGACGCATCAGGTGGTGTGGAGCGAGATGGAATAGTGGCCACAACAAAAATCTCTCTCTCTCTCTCTCTCTCTCTCTCTCTCTCACACACACACACACACACACACACACACACACACACACAGGCAAGGATGAGGTGGTATGAGAATATTGACGGTATTGGCAAGGAGGAGGAAGCTAGGAAGGAAGGAAGGAAGGAAGGAAGGAAGGAAAGAAGGAAGGTGGTGAGTAAAAGAAGAGAGAGAACAAGGATCGAAGTTAGGAAAGAATACAAAAAATACAAAGAAATAATGAAAATGTGAATATCGGAATGTAAAAATATGAATACATGAATAAAACATGGATGAATCAATAAGCAAATACAAGAAAATAGCATGAGAACAACTTATGAATACGTAAAATCTATTCACACACACACACACACACACACACACACACACACACACACACACACACCCTCAGCCCCCTCTCACCCACACATTCATCCCCACAGCCCCAGACCATCACCAAACAATACAAATAAAGAAATATGAACGATCAACCTTCTAATCAAATTACAGGCGTGATATTGGAAAATGAAATAATAATCCACAGTTAAATCACGCCGCACATACCTGCCTTTGATAACAGGTATAACAATCATCAAACGAACCGAGCACCGGACCAGTACCTTTCTATGTTCGCTATTACACAATTTGATATGACGAAATCAATATGTAGTGGATAGGCATAAAGAATTACGTGCGATACAGAGAGGTGAGTAGGAAAAGAAGTAGTGGTAGTAGTAGTGGTAGTAGTAGTAGTAGTAGTAGTAGTTGTAGTAGTCATAGTAGTAGTAGTAGAAGTAGTAGTAGTAGAGGAGAAAGGGAAAACGCGAAGGAGGAGGAGGAGGAGGAAGATGTGGAAGAGATTGAGAAGGAAAAGAAAAAAAAAATGAGGGGATGAAGATGGAGAAGGAAGGGGAAGGAGATGGACGAAGAAGAGAAGAAGGGAGACAACTAGAAGTGGTGTGGAAGAAAGAGGAAGAAGCAGAGAAATGGGAGGAGAACGAAGAGGATAAAGATGAGGAAGAGAATGAGAAGTAAAACAAAAACAAGAAAATGAGAGATGGAGAAGGAGAAGGAAGGGTGGAGGAAGACGAAAAAGATTAAAAAAAGAGGACAATTAGAAAGAGGTAAGGGGAACATACCAGGGACGACGGGCGGGCAGACAGCGGGAGTGCACGGAAGGGGAAGGTAGGCAAGACAAATTAAGTAATAAAGATGGAAACCGTTCACTCGATTAGATACAACGTTTTCAGACCATTACTTCGAAAATACTGGCAGCGTCGGATAGCTGAAGAGTCACCGGGGAGAGGGAACTGAAGGGAGGGTGAATGAGAGGGAGAGAGGACAGTGCGAGGAGGAATAGGGAGGAAGGAAAGGACAGGAGCAAAGAGGAGAGAGGACCGTTGGATAGGATATGGGATAGAAAGAAAGAAAAGGGAGAAGTAACAGAATAATAAGAGAGAAAGAATGGGACTGAAAAAGGAGTAAATGTCAAATAGTATACTGAGGAATGGGAGGGAAAGAAGGGGGTACGGAGAAGAGAGAGGAAGGAAGGGGGTGAGGAAGAGGGAAAGTATGGAAGGAACAGAGGGAATGGGAAAATGGGAAAAGGTGAGAAAATAAAAAAAAGGACAGTGGAGGAGGAAAGCGTGAGAGGGAAAGGGGATGAAGAGAGATGAAGAGGAAGGGAAAAAAAAGAAAAGTAAGCAAAAGGAAAGCCAGTGGAATTAGAAAGAAGAGGTGAATTATGTGAGCTGTTTTTACTTTCATCTACTTTCTTTTCTGTCATATTCCTATTCTCTGACGGTTTCTTCTTCTTTACCCTCCAGACTCTAGTATTTCTCTTTCTTTCTCTTGTTTTTTTCATCATTTCGTTTTCTATGTCGTATTTGTTTCTTTTCTCTGTTTATGTTCGTTATCCAGGTTTAATTTCGTATTTCCTAATTTTCTCTTTTTTGTTCGTTTTCATTAATACGTTAAGTCTTTTTTATTTGTCTTCCTTCCTTGTTCATGTTCATTATCCCGTTTCATATTTCGTGTTTCCTATTCCTCTTCTTTGCCTCTTCGTTTTCATTATTCCGTTTCAAGTTTCGTATTCTTTTTTTCACCTTCTTTCGTTTTCGTTTTCGTAATTTCGCTGCTTATTTTGTATTTCTCTCCGTTCCTAGTTTACGTTCATTATCTCGTTTCTAATTTCGTTTTTTTCTATTTCTCCTCTTTAATTGTTCGTTTTCATTATTCCGTTTTGTAAGTTGTATTTGTCTCCTTTCTATGTTTGTGTTCGCTATCGCGTTTCATAATTCGTATTTTCTATTTCTCCTCTTTACTTGTTCGTTTTAATTATTCCGTTTTTTTCTCCAGATTTGTTTCCCTTCTATATTCGTGTTCATTATCCGCTTCGCATTTCAATTTGGAATCAATGGTAGCAACTCACATTAGTCGGCTTCCAATAACCTTTTTTTTTTTTTTCAGCGGAACGAGAAAGTAATTTGCGCTTCTATTAATTTACCATTGAAAAAAAAAAAGGGGGGGTGGGGGATGGAGGGGGGAACAGTAGCAGTAATCATTTGGCATTGGACGGATGAAATATTATAATTGACAACCAGATATGTGGGCGTCTTTTTTTTCTTCTTCTGCTTCCTTCAAAAACGTTTCCATCATTAGAAACGTTTTTTGCTCATTAATTAAAGACAAATTGGCGTGTTTATTTTGATTCCACTTAAGGGCGAGCGCGCCTGGCCATTAGGAATGAGTGAGTTCGTTAGTGATTGCAGGTAAGAAAGTGTGTGTGTGTGTGTGTGTGTGTGTGTGTGTGTGTGTGTGTGTGTGTGTGTGTGTGTGTGTGTGTGTGTGTGTTCATATGATAAAAACATCCAATTACTTCAACTGTTTATCTATCTGTCTACTTCTGTGAGAGCAATACGAGACTCACCAATGACAATTAATAAAAAAGGAAAAAACGAAAAATAAAGCTACAAAAGAGAATAAGTATCACAAATATAGCAATCTCTCCATCTATCTATTTGTTCGTCCATCTGTATGTATATTTATATTGATATCGTTCTTTCCATCTATGTATCTATCTATCTATGTATCAATCAATTTATCTGTCTACGTTATTATTCTTAGCTACTCAAACGCTTTAATCTTCCAGTCTTCCATTCACCTAACCACCAGTAACGGCATGTTTGTGAATTACGTATACATGATATTGAGAAAGATCACATTTTTTGCCGACTATCAAATGGTAGTCTAACCCATTCATGCCTATCTCTCTATCTGCCACTCACACAACCATCAACTTCAGCTGTGAAATGTATTAACCACGGAAAATATTAAACGATTTGAATTATGTACTGTTATGAAAGCTGATACGTTTTAACATTATCGATTTGCTGTTCACCTTTCTTTTACAGCAAGGGAGACACAACGGCAAAAACAAACGGAAGAACAAAGTAATACCCGCTACACGCTGCTTCGAACACAGAGCAGAGAGATAGAACTACTACTACGTGCCTCAATATCAGGCCATACTAATCACCTTACCTCAATTACCTCCACCTTTCTCTTAATCATATTCCCCGCCCACCTGGCTGCTCCTCTAATCTCAGCCTTCCTCCACACCTGTCTGAATCACTAATTAGCAGGCGGGGCGTAAAATTAGTCATATGCTCCACCTGATCCTATTATGGAAATTTTATCATTCTTCTCCATAAATTATGACTGCCTGGCTTCCTAAATCGAAACTTAACTTATTTTCTTTCGTCCATCATCTAAGAATTTCGGTCTCAGAGGCAGAGGAGGAGGAGGAGAGGGGGAAGAAAAGAAGAAAAGGTGGACGGAGGAGGAGAGCGAGGGACTAAGGAAATGGGTTAAGACAGGTGGGAAGGGAAGGGAAAAAGGAAGGGAGGGAGGGACAGGATGAGAAGGATAAAGATAAAGAGATTTGGGGTAAGAAAGTGGAGGAAAGAAAGGAAGTCGATAGTGGGGGAGGAGAGAGAGAGAGAGAGAGAGAGAGAGAGAGAGAGAGAGAGAGAGAGAGAGAGAAATACAAACAAACAGACAGACAAACAAACAAAAGCAGAAACAGACTACTCTCAAAATACAGGAAAACTTGATATAAAGAAGAAACTGATTCACCAACACCAAGAACATGACCTCATTTGCTCTATTTTCTCCTACTCTCTCTCTCTCTCTCTCTCTCTCTCTCTCTCTCTCTCTCTCTTTAGCAGCTCATTTACGACTGCCTCTCAATCATCTGTTTTTTTTTCCCGTCTCTCTCGATGAGGCTATTATCTTAAGCACCCTTTTTAATAACTCCTTCCCAGTTTTTTGGGGGTAAGATTGCGAAGGAAATAAGGAGGACGGAGGACGGGGCGGGGGGGGGGGATTGAGGCTAATAGAAAAGTCATCCCATTGTATCGGTTATGAAAAAAAATGGGAAGAGGATCACGAGGAAGAGGGAAAGGAGGAGGAGGAGGAGGAGGAGGAGGAGGAGGAGGAGGAGGGGAGAATGGAAAGAAAAGCAAAGGAGAAAGAGAGGAGACGAAGAAGGAAACGAGGACGGTAAGAAGAAGAGGAGAAGGAGAAAAATGAAAAAGAAAACAAAGAGGAGAAAGAAGGAAGAGGAGAGGATGAAGAGGAGGACGGTAAGAGGAGGATAAGAAGTGGGAAAAAAATACTATAGAAGGATGAGGAATAAGAAGACGATAGTTGAAGAAGATGAAGAAGGCGATATATAGAATGAAGAGGGAAGAGGAGAATGAGAAAGAGAAGGAGGAGGAGGAAGAGAAGGAGATAAAAGAAGAGAAAGATATAAAGGAAAAGGGAGAAAATAACGAAAAGGAAAAGGAAAACGGTGATAAAAAGGGCAAGGAAAAAAAAGAAGACGAAAGAGAGGAGAAAGAAACGGAAAATCAAGAGAGAAAAAGGGAAGAAAATTAATTAAGGCAAAAAAAATGAGAAAAAAAAGGGGAATAGTTGTAAAGAAAAGAGAAGGCAAGAAAACTAAAGACGAAAAAGAGGAAAAAAAGAGAGGGAAAATCAGGAAGGCAAAGGCTAAACTATTAATGAAGAAAAAGAAAAAAGAGAGGAAAGAAAATTAATGCAAACGAAAAAGAGAAGGAAAAGAAAGGGAAAAAAATCAGCGAGAAAAAATAGGAGATAAAAGTAAAGCGAAAGGTGGAAAATGAGGGAAAGGAGGAAGAAGAAGACGATAAGAAAGATGAAGAGGAAAAAGAAGAGGATGAGCAAGAGGAGGAGGAGGAAGAGAAGAAAAGGAAAATTAATATAAAGAAAAAAAAAGAACGAAAAAGGCAAGAAAATTAATAAAGACGAAAAATGAGAAAACGAAAAGAAAAAAAATAATGAAGAAAGAGAGAAAAAATAGGGAAAATCAGGAAAAAAAGTGGAAAGGAAAACAAATATAAAAGAAAAAGAACGAAAAAGGCAAGATAACTGATAAAGACGAAAAAAAAGGAGGTAACGAAAAGAAAAAAAAGAAAAAAAAAAAGAAAAAAAAAGAAAAACATCAGGAAAAAGGTGGAAAGGAAAACAATTAAAAAAAAAAGAAAACGCCCCCGCCCAAAAAAATCTGATAAAGACGGATAAAAGGAGAAACGAAAAAGGAAAAAATAATGAAGAGAAAGAGAAAAAAGAGGGAAAATCAGGAAAAAAGTTGAATAATGAGGAAAAAAGAAGAGGAAGAGGAGGCACAACTCATCGCCCTCGCTTGAAAAATTACCTCAATATCTCGCGTCATATCCCGAGCTACTCCGAATCTGTTTTGCATAATTTTACGTCACTCTCTCTAAAATGGAGGAGAGGAGGAGAGAGACAGAGAAAGAAGGAGAGGGAGAGAAAGGGATGGCGCTTGGTGAATGAGAGGAAGCGGTTGAGTGGAGTGAGTGGATGAGTCTTACATACTTATCTTTCATCTTCATCCTCTCATCTTCATCCTCCCCTCAATTTCATCCTCCCCTCGACTTCATTCTTTTTTTTTAACTTCATCATCTCTTCAAATTAATTATTTCCCCAACTTCATCCTCCCCTCAACTTCATTCTTCCTTTAACTTCATCCTCCCTTCAACTTCACCCTCTCTTCAAATTCATCCTCTTTTCAACTTCATCCTCTCTTCAACTTCAATCTTTCCTCAACATCATACTCCCCTCAACTTCATCCTCTATTCAACTTCATTCTCTCTTGAATTTTATCGTCTCTTCAACTTCAATCTTTCTTCAACTTCATCCTCTCTTCGCCTTCATCCTCCCCCCAACTTCAGTCTTTCTTCAACTCCATCCTCCCTTCAACTAAACACTTTCTCCTTTTGTTATTCGTAAAGCATGTTGGTCATCTTCAAATACTTCACTGTAGGATAAAAAAAGGTCTTTCCCAGCATCCTCCATCTCAAAGTCTGAAGTGTGCATATATATATATATATATATATATATATATATATATATATATATATATATATATATATATATATATATATATATATATTTTAACACTGATACTCCTTATCTATATTCGTTGCGCATGTTATTCGTTTTCAAACAGTAGGATGAAAAAAAATAAGGCATTCCCTAGTGTCCTCCATTTCTCTGTCTGTTGCTACTTCATTCTGGTCAGGCAAATGCTCTAATTTCTTCTTTCTATATATTATCTGTCTGTCCTGCTTTTATAGTATCTAAGACGCCGTTGTTACCTTGGTTGTTTATTTGTTGTCACTTTTGTCCGTATAATATGACCTGATGAAGTAAATACCTCACTCCTAGTTAGCATTTGCATATAGTCAACTTCTTTCTGTTTCCTGATTCACGATTATTGCTTCCTTTCACTCTACGTCCATAACCCTGAACTGATTTTTCTACCTGCCAATAACATTTTCTATTAATTGCTGAGTTCACCCCTCTCAGAATATTTATTTTCTGGTATTATTTTTTTCACGCAATCATTTAATTTCACGTTTTACTTTTTCTTTTCAGTGGCCTGGGGACGTTCCTTTATCTCGTCTCTCTGAGTTATTTGATTTTCCTCTACTGTTTTTATTTTCCACCTCTTACTCATTCAGATTGAATTTTTTCTGCATCTATAATCCGGCAAAGATATAGTTATTGCAATTTCATTTTCATCATCATTATCCTTTCCTCGTCCTTCTTTCCTTCTTTTTCTTTTGAATGTTTTCTTTCTGCAACATTTCTTTCTGCAGGTTGAGTTTTGTCTGTCAATAA
Source organism: Eriocheir sinensis (assembly GCF_024679095.1). Lineage (NCBI taxonomy): Eukaryota > Metazoa > Arthropoda > Malacostraca > Decapoda > Varunidae > Eriocheir > Eriocheir sinensis. The sequence continues at coordinate 4,575,659 of NC_066530.1, read as the reverse complement.
CACTATTCTCATCACAGCCATTTTTTTTTTCGTTCTCGACACATATCTTTTTGTTCCGTATTTTTCAACTCTTTTTTTTTTTTCTTGGAACAATAATTATTTTAACTCAAACATATCCTTTATCAACTTCAATTTTGCCACATGACTTTTTTATACTTTTTTTCGCTATTCTTGTCGTCTTCCGTTGTTTAAATTTCAGGTCCTTTCGCTGCAATCTCGACAATGCATTTATTTTTGTCATCAGAGGCTGCTTCTTAATCTTAATGATAGCCATAAATTACCTTGTATCGTCCTTGGTTCTCTCTCTCTCGTCGTATCTACCCATTCTCTCATTTCGCACATCCATCTTCCTCTCTTTTCCCCTTCGTGTATATATCTCGTCTCCTCCTCGTCCGTTGTTCCTCCCCGTGCGTCGTTTTTCATTTTACTCTTTTCAGTTCTCTTTATCATTCTCGCGCTTGCAGTATCCTCGTCTCTCTTATCTATTTCTCCTCCCTACGCATACCTTCTCTTCTCTTCGCGTACAAATCTTCAGACGTTTGTGTTATATATCTCGTGCAATCTCTTCACTCCTTGTTCCCTTTCATTTGTCCCTACTATTTTCTCTCCCTTTTACCTTCTCTTCCCTTCAAATCTTCCCTTTTGTTCCCTTCGATACACTCAGGGTTTAGTATCTTTATCAACTTCTCCCAGCAGCATTTTCTTTTTTCTTCTTCTCTTATGATTTTTTTGCTCCCGATATTTTTCTTTTCTTCTCCCTTCTTCCCTGAATTCACACCTGGACTTTTTCTCTTCAATGTAATACTCTGAAGTGTCTAGTCAATCATCCTCTAGCTGGAATATCGTGTACTATTTTCTCTCGTTACATTCTCTCTCCTCTCCTCCCCTTCTCACTTCCTTCACTTCCTTTCCCATTTCATTCTGTCCCTTGCCTTACTTTCTTTTCCAGTGTCCTTTTTCCCTTCTTTTTCTCTTAATATATTACTCTCAGGTGTCTACTGTTTTCTCTCTCTCTCTCTACCTTCCTTTTCCTCCTCTTCTGACTTCCTTCACTTCCTTGTTCGTTCCATTCCGTATCCTCCGTTAATTTTCTCTTTAATTTCTTCTTCCCTTCTTTTTCTTTTCATGTAATACTCTCAGGTGTTTACTATTTTCTCTCTTTACCTTCTCGTTCCTCCTCTTCTGACTTTCTTCACTTCCTTTTCCGTTCCATTCCGTCCCCTCCATTACTATTCTCTTTAATTCCTTCTTCCCTTCTTTTTCTCTTCATTGTAATACTCTCAGGTGTTTAATATTTTTTTTCTCTTTAACTTCTCTTTCCTCTCCTCCCCTTCTGACTTTCCTTACTTCCTTTTCCATTCCTATATTGTCCCTTACGTTACTTTTCTTTTTAATTCCTTCTTCCCTCAGTTTTCTCTATTTCAATACTCTCAACTGGCTAGTTTTTCATCCTCTACCTACAATACCACGTACTATTTTCTACATCTTTTTCCTTTCCTTCACTTCTGACTTTCCGTTACATTCCTCTCCAATTCCGTCTTCTGTTCGTATTCTCTTTATTGTATTACTCTCAGGTGTCTCTGCCTTTACCTGCAATATCACCTACGATTATCTCTCTTTACCTTCTCTAACCTCTCCTCCCCCTCTGACTTCCCTCTTTCCTTTCCCACTGCACTCTGTCCCTTCCGTTACTTTCCTCTTCGACTCCCTTCTTTCCTCCACTCTAATACACTCCGCTGACACCTTTACCTGCTTTTTCTCTCCGCTGATGGACAGGAATACGCAATCGTTCGCATTAATTAATCTTACCTGGCTGACGACCCATTATTCGCCCGTTCCATTTATTTTCGTACTCGCTGCCGCATAAAAAGAGGGGCTTTGTACAGTGGTTGGCGGGACATCAAATGAACGAAGGTTAATTATCGTCCGGGCGATGATAACGGCTGCTTTAATGTGTGTCGCAGTCGCGGTGCTCCGACGCTAAATTGTCGTTGATTATAAAAGAAAAAAAATCAGAAACGAGAACAGAACGTACGTGCAGTGTGAAGTGTATAGAGTTCAAGGATAAGGTTTGAGGAGGCTGAGGGGGGGTACGTGTGTGTGTGTGTGTGTGTGTGTGTGTGTGTGTGTGTGTGTGTGTTTTATGACTGTCATGTGTTAAGTGCTGCATTTTAAGGTCCATAAGCTGTTTCAAATTCACCTATATATCTATGTATCTATTTATCTATCTGTTTATGTATTTGTAGCATGAATAATCTAATCAATGCAAACTTATACTTTTTTTTCTTGCGTCCATGTGCTATTGGCTAACTATCATATCTAAGTTATATATTACTGGCTAGTATTAAACTTCCTCAACTTTCTCACCTGGCTATTACAACTCCTCAACAACACATCACCAGCTATAAACTAAACCCAACTCGCTACCTCTATGTCTCGGCCCTTGACTATTGAATCTCTCTGCTTTCCCATCGTGGTTATTGATTGTCACCGCAAGATGGCGTGCCGCGGAGCCTCCCCCCCCGCACCCAGGCACGCGGGAGTAAAGTCACCTGCATCGCTAATACTCTCGGGAAGAAACACCTGCAGGGACAGCGGCGAGGCAGCGATAAACGGCTTACGGTGGTTGAGGCTGCGGACGACTCTTATTCTTATTATTATTATTAATAGTAGTAGTCATAATAATAATAATAATAATAATAATAATAATAATAATAATAATAATAATAATAATAATAATAATAATAATAATAATAATAATAATAATAATAATAATAATAATAATAATAATAATAATAATAATAATAATAATAAATAACGAGAAGAAGAAGAAGAAAAGAAGAAAAAAAAGAAAAAAAAGAAAAAGAAGAAGAAAAAGAAGAAAAAGAAACAATAATAATAATAATAACAAAATATAATAACAATAACAATAATGATAACCCAAACGATAATACTGAGCTCAGGAAACCAGAGCGAATGTAAGTTTAAAACGAATTAGTTGAAGGCAAGCGGGTGAGCCTGAGCAGCAGAGGAACAGTCGGAGCACGGAAAACTAAATACTAACATCCTCGCTTCCTCATATCATTCTACAATTTAGTCTAAAGTTCGCCCCAAAAAAAAAAAAAAAATCCGCTGCTCCCCTAAGCTTGTAAACTGAGGAGCATAACGTATTGAACGATTCATATCAAACACTGCAGTTAGTTTTCTCTATTTCCTGGTATTCATTTATATGCAAGGCCATACTGCAACAAATAAACCATCGCTATTTGAATATATATATATATCGTGTGTCTATGTATATGTATATGTTTTATTATCACACATAAACAATAAAGTGTATGGCAATGGGAAATGTGCCTTGACAAGAAAATGAACGAATAAATGAACATCGACATAATTAAATAAAAAAACTGTTGTGCCATACAGAGTCATGGAGACCGTTCACGATGCATAATGCTGAAATAATGATCACTACATAAATAAAACGATGCACACACACAGTAGGGCGGCCATAACACAACAACAACAACAACAACAACAAAACCTAACGAATTAATAGTTTACCCCCACACACAAAAAAAAGGGTTCCGTTTAACAGTATATTTTTAGTATCAGATGCAATGTTTAAACTGTAGTAGTTATTAGAGAGGGGAAACTGTTTTTATTTATTGCCCTACGTTTTAACCACTACATTTATACGTACATACAGACATACACACATACATACATGGATGCATACACTGATGGGGATGGGGGAGGAGAGGGGAGGGGAGGGGAGGGGGAGTGGGGTGGGGGTGGGGAGAGCATGGGAAGGGTTAAAGCAGGCCTCACGAAGTTGTATATATGTTTGGAGGGATTAGCTTTCGAGTGGATATATTTTACTTCATACAACAGATTTCCACTTTAAATTACGTTTCTGCTATTTCTCGCGTGCAAAATACACACACACACACACACACACACACACACACACACACACACACACACACACACACACATATATCAGTAGTAGTAGTAGTAGTAGTAGTAGTAGTAGTAGTAGTAGTAATAATAATAGTAGTAGTAGTAGTAGTAGTAGTAGTAGTAGTAGTAGTAGTAGTAGTAGTAGTAGTCATAGTAGTAGTCATAGTAGTAGTCATAACAGTAGGCCCTAAAGCCACCAACATCTCCAATATGGACTATGAAGCCACAGTGGTGGAGAGTGACATTAGGGTGGGTCGGGAGTGACTTGAGTGGGGAAGGAAAGGGGGATCTGGACGTAATAGATGATAGGTGATTTAGTGTCAGGTAGTATTAGTGATATGGTTGGATGCCACAGTCATTAGCGAACAGAGTTGGGGCTAATGACCTCCAAGCTATGGAGCCCTCCATGATTATGTGTCGGGAAAATAAACATGGGTGGAGGTATCATTTATGTTGTTGTTGAAAAAAAAAAGTCATAACAGTAGTAGTAGTAGTAGTAGTGGTAGTAGTAGTAGTAGTAGTAGTAGTAGTAGTAGTAGTAGTAGTAGTAGTAGTAGTAGTAGTAGTGGTGGTGGTGGTAGTAGAGTAGTAGTAGTAGTAGTAGTAGTAGTAGTAGTAGTAGTAGTAGTAGTAGTAGTAGTAGTAGTGGTGGTGGTGGTAGTAGTAGTAGTAGTAGTAGTAGTAGTAGTAGTAGTAGTAGTAGTAGTAGTAGTAGTAATAGTAGTGGTGGTGGTGGTGGTGGTAGTAGTAGTAGTAGTAGTAGTAGTAGTAGTAGTAGTAGTAGTAGTAGTAGTAGTAATAGTAGTAGTGGTGGTGGTGGTGGTAGTAGTAGTAGTAGTAGTAGTAGTAGTAGTAGTAGTAGTAGTAGTAATAGTAGTGGTGGTGGTGGTGGTGGTAGTAGTAGTAGTGATAGCCATTAACTGGGCTGCTAGATTGCATTGAACACGGGAAAAACATCAGGTCAAATATTTATACTTACTAATTTCATCAAGGCAAAGTACAGCCAGTCCCTCTTTTGTTTACACCAGAAGACTATTGAACGATTTTATAATATCAACACAAAAAAAGATTATCTACTTGAGTTGTTTATGGCACGTATCAGAATAGTATTGATCTAACCACACAAATACAACGATTTTGGATTATTTAACAGCAAGTGATGACTTTCGATCTCCGATACCGCGCGTGACGTCAGGAGGAGCATCGGATCTTAAACCCTGAGCCACAACCCCAAAACATCAACCTTTTATGGTCATTGATAAAAGGGGGTCAGGAAATAGAAGTAGAAGATTCTTACTTGTTGAATAGTACAGGAAAGAATTTTAAACATCGCATCTAAAAAAAACGGCCAAATAAATATGCTAAATATTTCATATAAGTAAAACAAATATAACCAATCCCTCTATTTTTTTCATCTGGGGAAATGATTAAAATGTTTAGCAATAACAACATTAATGAGTTTTTGTTGTGTTTGATGCGTTTGTAAATTGTATTCTACACAGAAAAAAATGTAAGCAATAACAAATCCTTATTGATTAATACGCATTCGTCTGGTCTGCCTTTTTTAACAGCAAGGGAATTTTTTTAAACGATTCCGTAATAATAAAACTAATATCTCTAATGGAGTTTGTGATTTTTTTTTAACTTTAGTGGGGATATCTATAAAATACTATGAGACTCAAACGGTTGCAGACATTATTTGTTTCCAGCTGAGCGTATCTCTTCCCCGGAGTTCTTTATTGCCTTCCAATTCCCTTCCCCTTCAAAAAAATGGATAAAATCGAGAGAAGTTTGAATCAGCCTTTAAAACATCAATGAAACGAGATCTTTGAAAGCCTTTTTGCAGTTATTGATAAAACTGCAAATTAATTTTCTACCGCCGCCCACTTGTGAATTCTGCGCTCAGTAAGGGAAGCGTGAGAGGAATAATAAAAGTGAAAAATATATCAAAAATAGATAAGCGCTGAGAGAGAGAGAGAGAGAGAGAGAGAGAGAGAGAGAGAGAGAGAGAGAGAGAGAGAGAGAGAGAGAGAGAGAGAGAGAGAGAGAGAGAGAGAGAGAGAGAGAGAGAGAGAGAGAGAGAGAGAGAGAGAGAGAGAGAGAGAGAGAGAGAGAGAGAGAGAGAGAGAGAGAGAGAGAGAGAGAGAGAGAGAGAGAGAGAGAGAGAGAGAGAGAGAGAGAGAGAGAGAGAGAGAGAGAAGTGAACATGAAAGAAGAGTGAACAAAGAACAGAGACAAATTGAGACCGACCGACGAGGGAGTGAGAAGGCCGGAGTGAGAGAGAGAAAAAAGGGAGTGAGGGAGGGGAGTAAGGGAGCGACTGAAGTGAGAAGAGGGAGTGAGAAAAGAGATGCAGGGGATTGAAGAAGAGAAGTGAGCAGAGAGTGAAAGTAGGAGAAGAGTACATGATAAGAGATAAAGGAGTAACAGACGGGGATGAAGTGAATGAGGAAGATAAATAAGAGGAAAATAAAGGAGTGTGTGAATAAGGAAAGAAAAAAACAGTGAGATAAAGAAAGCAAGGAGTGAGAAAGAAGAGAGAGTAGTCAGAAGAGAGTTTAAAAAGAGAGTGAGAATGAACGAGAGGAGAAAAAAGGAAGAAGAGAAAGGAAGCAAGAGAATGAGGAAGAGGAGTAAAAGGAAAGATAAATGAAAGAAGGAATGGAGTGAAAGAGAAGGGGAAATGAATGAAGCGAAAAAAAGGAAGAGAATAAAGGAGAATGGGTTGATGATAGTAGAGACAGACGTAAGAGAAAAGAAGAATTAGATGAAGAAGAGGAGTAAGAAGAGAGTTAAAGCAGAGAGTGAGAGTGAATGAAAGGAGAGAAAAAAAGAATGAGAGAATGGATGCGAGAGTGACAAAGTGGAGGAAAAAGAATGAACGCGGGAAGAAAAAGAAAGAACGAAAGAGAAGGAAAGAAAACAGAGGAATGAGGAAGAAGAACAATATAGGAATTGCAGAAAGTCAGAAAGAGTGAGTCAATGAAAAGAGAGAAAAAGTATGAGAGAAGGGACGCTAGAGAAAGAGGAAATGGAGGAAAATAGCGACTGAGTGAAGAAAAATAAGGACAGAGAAAGGGAAACAAGAAAATGAGGAAGCAGATTAAGATAGCAAACACGGAAAGTCAGACTGAATGAGGGAAGTAAGGGAATGAGGAGGAAGAGTAAGATAACAATAGGAGGAAGTCAGACTGAATGAGGGAAGCAAGGAAATGAGGAAGGGAATAATGAGGAGGTGATGAGAGGGCCGAGGCACCTGTCCCTCCCTCTGTACCTGTATCCCTTCGAGGCCACTAAAGTCCAGTCAGTGTTACCTGTCCAATTAGAATAATTTGATGGTTAGTGGATAGAGAGGAAGGGGCCGAAAGGGAGAGCAAGGTAGAGAAAAGGAAAGCATAGAAACGGGAAGACAATTAGAGAAGGGAGAAGATAGGGTAAGGGAGATATGAAGGAACCATGTTAGGAGGAAAAAAGGGAGTCAGAGAAAGCGGAATATACAGGAAAAGGAAGAGAGAAGGGAGAAGAGAAGGTAAAGGAGAAATTAGGATATGAAGAATGCAGAAGGGAGACACAGAGAGAGGAAGATACAGGAAGATAAAAGGGAGAAGAAGGGAGAAGAGATGGTAGGAGAAATAAAAGAACAATGTTAGGAGAAAAAAAAAGGGAGATAGAGGAAGAAGACAATAGAGGAAACAGAGGAGGGAAAGGAGAAGGGAAGGGAAGAGAGAGAACTGAAACGAAAATATGAGTAATACAGAAGAGAGAAATAGGGAAGAGGAGGGGGTGATCAAGGGTAATAAATGGAGAAGAAAGGAAAAAGGAAGAAAAAAATTGAAAAGTTGATTAGGGTATAGAAATAAAAAAAGGAGGGAGACAACAGAAATAGAAAGGAGAGGAAGGAAGAGAAAAACAAAACGAGGTAGGAAGAGGAGCAAAGTCGATGAAAGGAGAGAATGTTATGGTGATGGTGATGCTGATGATGATAATGAATAGAAATAAAATATGGAAGAAGACGGGAAATAAAAGAAGAGGAAGAACGATGAAAACAAAACGAAGAGCAAAAACAAAAGAAGAAGAGAGTCGATGAAAGGCGAATGTGATAGTGATGATGATGACGATAATGGTGATGGAAGACGATAAAGGAAACAAAATAAGAGGAAGTAAGAGAAAACAAGATAAGGAAGAGGAGCAAGGTCGATAAAAGAAGAAGTGAGTGATGATGATGATGATGAGGTTGAAGATGATGACACTGATATGATTATGAGAGAACCAATTGCCGTGTCAAATGAAGAACGCCCCAAATAATAAAACACAAGAGCGAAACAAAGCCAGCCAAACACTCATACATAAATAAACAGAAAAGAAGAAAGATAATAGAAGATGATGAGGTTGCAGATGATGACTGATATGATTATGAGAGAACCAATTGCCGTATCAAATGAAGAACGCCCCAAAGAATAAAACACAAGAGCGAACGAAACAAAGACAGCCAAACACTCCTACATATTACACGACCACAAACATTTGAGCCCCGACGCGTTCCATTCCGCCTGCGAGCTGTTCTCCATCCGTCAATATTGTTTACCACTCCATCACAACACGGCGCGGCGCATAACCATTATACTCCGCCTGAGCCGCCATTATTTTCATTGCAATTTCAATATCAAACACAGGCTCAGTACGATATGCATGGCCATTTTCGTACGTTACACTCCACGCTCACTAATGCATGTGGTCCGATGTGTTTTTATTGATTTTTTAGTGGATTCTCAATATTTAAATAATTGCTCAGTGCGATAGATTTCGGCGACAGTACGATGCATTATGAATGCACTAAGGATGCGGTACGGGGTGTTTTGAATAACTAGGCGCTTTATGGACATTCAATACTACGGGTTCGACGTAGACAGCCCTGTGGACAGAGCCCGCTAGACTGCTGCTCCAACTCCACTGATGTTGTAGCCTGCATTATTACCTCTTCCTCCCTCTTGTCTTCTTCTCTTCACCTAGTATAAAAAACAAAACATATTTTTTATGATGATTTTCCTTCATGATGTGAAGAAAAAGAAAATTTGGCGACACTTGTTGCCTCCTGCGCACATGTTAGTTGCCCAAGTCAACCCAAGCACACACACCCACCCACACATAGATATAGAGAGAGAGAGAGAGAGAGAGAGAGAGAGAGAGAGAGAGAGAGAGAGAGAGAGAGAGAGAGAGAGAGAGAGAGAGAGAGAGAGAGAGAGAGAGAGAGAGAGAGAGAGAGAGAGAGAGAGAGAGAGAGAGAGAGAGAGAGAGAGAGAGAGAGAGAGAGAGAGAGAGAGAGAGAGAGAGAGAGAGAGAGAGAGAGAGAGAGAGAGAGAGAGAGAGAGAGAGAGAGAGAGAGAGAGAGAGAGAGAGAGAGAGAGAGAGAGAGAGAGAGAGAGAGAGAGAGAGAGAGAGAGAGAGAGAGAGAGAGCCACTTAAGATTTGCTGGACTATAGACGTAGGATTCGAACTGTTCAATCTGGCACTCCAATACATTTTAATACCTTCTATACTCCATTCACTCACGTTAGGGTTAGATTCCTTCGTCCTTAGGCAAGTAACCTTTACCTTACCTTACCCTACCATAGCTTTCCTTACCTTACCTTACCTCATATTTCCTTCTCGTGTCAATACGAACTCTGCTCTTTTCCTTGTGTTTTCATTTACATTTTTTCTCTCTTGTCCTTCTAAACACACCCATCACCCCCTCACACACACACACCAGAGCTTCGTAAATAATATCTTCGATTCACTTATTGAAACGCTATGCACATCACTACCTCTGTTCGTCCAGTGATAGCGAGGTAATAACGAGGTTTAGCTAAAGGAAAAATAAGCCAAGGTCAGGGGGAGACGTTCGTTAATGTGTCGATGAAGGGGAGATGCTGCCGATCATGTCCCGCGGTCTTCTTACTTCTTGAATCGACGAGGGTTAGGTAGATCAGCTAATGTCTTTTGTTCATTTCATAAGCTAGTCCATTATACGTTATACCACTCAGACCATAAAAAAACTACCACCTCTCCCCTAAGCTCTCTAAGACAAAATAATTAATAACAAGGCAACTAGAGGGAAAAATGAGAGGGAAAGGAAGGAGAGGAAACAATGAGGAGAGAGCTAGTGTGTGTGTGTGTGTGTGTGTGTGTGTGTGTGTGTGTGTGTGTGTGTGGTGGGGTGTGAGGGGAGAAGGTGAACAGGAGGAAATGAAGGCAGAGGAAAGGAAAAAGGAGGAAAGTAACGGAGGAGAGTAAGGAGGATGAGAAAGGGAAGAAAGATGGTGAAATAGAAAAAAAAGGGAAAGAAGAAAGACACAAGAGATGTAGAGAGAAATAAAATGATAACGAAATAAGGGAAGAAGGATGGTGAAATAAATACAGAAGGGTAAGAAGAAATACACAAGAGATGTAGAGGGAAATAAAATGATAGCGAAGTAAAGAGAAAGAAGGAGATCAAGGGAGTACAGAGAGATGCAGAAAGAGAGAGGAAGGGAGAGGAAGGGGTTGTAAGGGACATTTAAAGTGAGGAGAGGTGGAAAGGAAAGAGAAGTAGTTAAGTAAGGCGAGGTAGGAAAATAAGGAGCAGTAAAGAGAATGCTTGTTGGGGAGGAAAGGTGAAGAGATGAGATATATAAGTGCGGAAAGGTCAGCAGAGAAGAAAGGGTCACATTGGATAAGGTAGAGAAGGAAAGGGGTAACACTGAGGAAAGACCTATAGTTGGAAGGAAAGTAAAGGGAAGGAGAAAAGGTAATGAAAGGGAGGAAAGACAAAAGGGAAGGGAAATGGCCAGGAAAGGTAAGGTAAGAAAAATAAAACAGAGGAGAGCTAGTGGCAGAAAAGGTAAAGGAAGGAAGGGAGGTTAGGGAAAAAGCAAATTGCGGAGTTATGAAAAGAAAGGGGAGAGGTCATATAAGGTAAGGTAGGGTAGGAAAGAGGAAAAAAAAGCTAGGGGCAAAAAAAAGAAAAGTGAAGGAAAAAGGTAAGGGAGGGGAAAAGTAAATTGCGGAATGGTGAAAAGGAAGGGGAAAGATCAGATAGGGTAAGTTAAGGTAGGAAAGAGAAAACAGAAAAGAGTAGGGGCAGAAAAGGTGAAAGGAAGGAGAAGAGGAAAGGGAGGGAATAATCAAAGTGAGAAAAGGTGGGTAGGAAAAGGAAAGGGAAGATTTAAGGAAAGGTAAGGAAGGAAAGAGAAAAAAAGAGTTAGGGGCAGAAAAGGTAAAAGGAAAGAAGAGAGGAAAGGGAGGGAATAAGCAAAATGAGGAAAGGTGGATAGGAAAAGGAAAGGGAAGAGGTCAGATAAGGTAAGGTAAGAAAGAGAAAACAAAAGAGAGTTAGGGGCAGAAAAGGTAAAAGGAAGAGAGGAAAGAGAGGGAATAAGCTAAGTGAGGAAAGGTGGAAAGGAAATGGAAAGGGAAGAGCTCAGGAAAGGTAAGATAGAAGAGAAGAAACAACACAACTAGTGGCAGAAAAGGTAAAGGAAAGAATGAAAGGAATGGGGGAAATAAATAAACTGAGGAAAATTGAAATATAAAGGGAAAGATCAAGGCTATCTAGACGTCCTTGGAGAGATCAGGAAAGGAAAAGTGGGGAAGAGGAACAGGGAAGGGAAGAGAGGTGAAAGGAGGAGAAGAGATAAAGGAAAATATAGAAAACAGTTATCAAAAAAGGAGGGAAAGAGATAAGGAAAAGTACTATAGAAAGACGAGAAAAAAAATGGTGAGGAGAGAAAGAAAGGGAAGGAAGGGGAAGGTAAGGAGGAAAGGAAAACGAAGGAAAACGTGAGTGAAGGAAACAAACGAAGGAAAGGGGATCAAACAAGAAGATGAAGCATAAAGAAAAGAAAAAGAAATATGGAGGGAAAGGAAGGAAACGAGAAAGGAGGAGAAAGAAGGGAAGGGTTGGAGTCGAGGTGAAAAAGAGAGGAAGGGAAAAGAAGGGAAAGAAGACTAAGATTGACGTGGGAAGTGAAGTGAGAGGGGGAGAGCAAAGAAGAGAAATGAAGGGAAGGGTAAGAAGGGGAGGGTTGGCATCAGGTCAGGTAAGGTAGGAGGAGAGAAGGGGGGGGGGGGTCAGGAAAGGTGACACGGTGTCTTTAGAAGCTCAGGAAATTGAAGTTGGGAAGTTTAATTATTCAGCGGCGAAGAGGAATCAGTTCGCGTCAGGCCAATGTCAGTCTCCTTGGAAAATGTTGCTTGTGTCTTTACCTCCTCCTCCTCCTCCTCCTTCTCCTTCTCCTCCTCCTCATCTTCCTCCTCCTCAACTGCTTTCTCCACCGCCGCCGCTGCCTAAAGATTCACTAAAAGGAAACAAGAAAAAAAAACGAAAGAGGAAACAGACAGAAGCCCAGGTAATGAAGAGGCTGATATGTGTGTGTGTGTGTGTGTGTGTGTGTGTGTGTGTGTGTGTGTGTGTGTGTGTGTGTGTGTGTGTGTGTAAAGGGAGGGAGGGAGTGAATAGTTTGGTTACAAGTTGGAAGGATCGAAAGTTAGGCGGAAAGTAGACGGAGTGGAGCGGAGGGAGATAGGGAGGAGGAGGGAGAGAGATAGGGAGGAGGGAGATGGAACGAGGGAGAAGGGAGAAACAAGATGGAATAAGACGTAGAAGAGAAGGGGAAAAAAATGTAAAGAAAAATATGCGTAAGGATAGACAGAAAAGGGAATAATAGGAAAGGAAAAATAAGAAAGTAGAGAGTAAGGAAAAAGGAAGAGAGGAAGGGAGAATGAGATAGGCAGTGAAAGGAAAAGGGTAGAAGGAGTGGCAAGGGTGAGGAGAGGGAGGAAATCAGGGAGAGGAAGAGAGATAAAAAGGAGAAAATAGAAAAGAGGAAGAGGAAAGGGAAAAGAAAAGGATGGGAAAGTATATGAAAGGAAAGAGAGAGAGAAAAAGAGAAAAAAAAGGATAGAGAGGAAAGGAGAAAGACGGACAAGTAATAGAGAAAAGATAGAGAAGTGAGGATAAAGAGGGAAGGATAAAGATAATGAAGTAAAGATAGAAAACAAAAAGAGATAAAAGAGAGGGAGAGGAGCGGAAAAAAAGATAAAAAAAGAAAAGTATCAGCGCGAGAAAGGAATTAAAGGAGAGAGGGAGAAAAGGGAAAAAGATAGAGAAGTGAGGAAGAGGGAAGATAATGAAGGACAGAGAAGAAACAAAGAGGAAGAAAGAGGGAGGGAAAGAGAAAGACGAAAAGTGGGAGAGAGATATGCAAGGGGCAAGGAAGAAAAGGGAAAAAGATAGAGAAGTGAGGAAAAGAGAGGAAAGATAAGAAGGAAAGATAAGAAACAAAGAGGGAGAAAGAGAGGGAGAGGAAAAAAATATATAGCAAGTAAAACGCAAGTGGGAGAGACAGATGAAAGGAGAAAGGGAGAAAAGGGAAAAAGATAGAGAAGTGAGGAAAAGAAAGAGAGGAAAGATAAGAAGGAAAGATAAGAAACAAAGAGGAAGAAAGAGGAGAGGAAAAAAATATATAAGCAAGTAAAACGCAAGTGGGAGAGACAGATGAAAGGAGAAAGGGAGAAAAGAAAGGAAAAGAAGAAGGCGGGAGGATAGATGATGATGGAAGATAAGGAACAAGGAGGGAGAAAGAGAGGGAGAGGAAAAAAATACAAGCAAGTAAAACGCAATGGGAGAGCCAGATGAAAGGAGAAAGGGAGAAGAAAAAGGAAGAGAGGGAGGCGGGAGAACAGGAAGGAGGGATGGACAAAAGATAACCTCACTAAACATCTTCTGAATTTAGTGTTTCCCGACCATTAAGGGAGAGACATACTGCTTCGGCGGGTTACTATACTGCCCGTTGTTGTCGTTATTGTTGTTGTTGTTGCTGCTGCTGCTGTTGTTGTTCTAGTTGCCGACGTTGTTTATGTTATCGATGGTGGCAGTACAAGTTGACAAAGGGATTTTAAACCTTACAAACATAACACACACACACACACACACACACACACACACACACACACACACACACACAGGACCAAACACGAGGACGAAATATGTGTTTGGTCATGGAGTGGACTGTTGGCCGGGGGGGGGGGAGGAGAGAGGAGGAGGAGGAGGAGGAGAAGGAATTAGGGACAGGAATTAAGAGGTTGAGGTAGGGACGAAGAGGTGAATGAGGATGAAATTGAGGTGGCGGTGAATAGATTAGGAGGAGGGGGAACAGGAGGAGGAGGACGAAAATGAGGAGAGGGTGGAGGACGAGGAGGAGGAGGCGGAGAGGGAGGTAGTTGAGGTGGAGAATTAAGTATGAACGGGCCAAAAAGCTTCAACATTTAGGCCCTGTCAGCAAAGTTTCCACGCTGGCCAAGTTGAGAATTAATGGCAACATTCATAAGGGAGTTTTAGCACCTTAACGCCTCGTACTCCTGATGTTCACGTTCACGCTCGCCAAAACTGAACTCGGGGCAACTTTTCCTCGCTAAAAGGCAACGGGGCGCTGTGTTGGTGTTTGGGGGAGTGTTGCGGTGTTGGCAGGCGGTGGGAGGGTGTTGAGCTGGTGGTGGTGGTGTTGTTCTTGGGTGTATATTTAAGTTCATGGTAGAGAAATCTGCACTGAAAGGGAATGGTGTGTAGTGGAGATGGTGGTGGTGTTGTGATGATGATGGAAATACATACAGAAACCCAAACCTCAATCCACACACACACACACACACACACACACACACACACACACACACACACACACACACACACAGAGAATTTCCAAACAGTGCCGATCGATCCTGTTTTAAAAAGCCCTGTCGCCTTGTCTCCGTCAGTTTGGGCCTTGGTCCGTGTGTTGTGTTGACGTGTCGTGGCCACAAAATATTCACCCACTCACACGCAGACAGTCACACAGGGAGGAGACAGCACAGCACGAACACAGCACTACAGGAACATACACTCTCCTCCTGACCTCATCTCCTCTCCTACTCTCCTCCTGCTTTCCTCTCTCCTTTCTCTCCTGCTTTGCCCTCCACTCTCTCCTCCTGCTTTCCCCTCTCCTCTCTCCTTTCTCCTCCTGCTTTCCTCTCTCATATCTCCTTCCTCCTCCTGCTTTCCTCTCTCCTCTCTCCTTTCTCCTCCTGCTTTCCTCTCTCCTCTCTCCTCCTGCTTTTCTCTCCCCTTTCTCGTTTCTCCTACTGCTTTCCTCTCCCCTTTCTCGTTTCTCCTACTGCTTTCCTCTCCCCTCTCTCCTGCTTTCCTCTCTCCTGCTCTCCCCCCTTCTCCTCTCCTCCTTCCTTGCTCTTTCCCAAGCTGTAAGTTCATGATATTAGCAGCAATGTAGGTTTTATGGCATTGTATTACGTGTTCAGGGTTTCACTAGTTGCATAAGGTAAGTAATTATGGGATATGAGTTTTCAGCCGTCCCTCGCCTCATTCTGAACTCGAATTCATGCCTTACGTGCACATTAGTAAGTTTAATCAAGCTTTATTATCTATATTTCACATGCAAAAAATTAAGCGCTTTAACAATAATGGTTTTAATTATTAAGTTAAAACTAATCGGAAATTTAAAAAAATATTCCTACCTTCATATATACTTAAAATTATATATAAAAAACGACAGGACTGAAAATTAAAGAAAATAATTGGATAGTGCATAACCAAGAGCACTCACCCTCCAGCAATCAAATATATAAGACAAAGAAGCAGAGTAAAGTAGACGAAAGGATGAGCAGAAGAGGGAGAATTAATAATGAGAAAATAAGGAAGTAGAGATAAAGGCAGTGTAAGGGAGAAAGAAAGTGAGGAATGAAGGATGAGGTAGGGGTGAAAGGGGAAGGGGAGAAGGAGAATAAAATGAGATGAAATATAAAAAAGTTTATGAACAAGCATAGTAAAAGTATATAAAGCCAATAAATAATTAAAAAAGCATAATAAAATAGTAAAGAAAAAAAATGACAAAAAAATAGGAATAAGAAAAACAGATACATACGAAGGGAAGAAAGAAAAACACACAGCAAGATATTAATGTCAAACAGGTACAACACAGGTACAACACGTGTATATAATCAAAGTAATAGGAGACAACAACAACAACAACAACAACAAGTGAAAATACATCAAATATCAGCAAGAAAAACACAGAGCCAATAGAAAAAAAAAACATAACCATCAGAAAACTCAACGGAAGACTAAAAAAAAGAATCCATCGGCAACACATAAGAGAAAGAAAACGTCAAAATTAATCAAAGAAACAACACAGACGAGACGGATAAGCAGGATGACGAGCAGCTTGAACGAGAGGAAAAGGAGGAGGAAAAGGATGATGATGATGATGAGGAGGAGGATGAAGATGAGGAGGAGGATGAGGATGAGGAGGAGGAGGAGGAGGAGGAGGAGGAGGAGCAAGCTAACATGAAGTGAACAAAACGAACAAGCCAAAAAAATAAAACATCACAAAACAACAAAATGAAAAACAAAAGAAAAAAACGTCAACACCACATAATTACACTTAACAGGAAGCAAACTGGACTTAAAAACGAAACAAAAAAGAAAAAAAATCACCAAAAACAACAAAACGACAAGTAAAAGAGGAAAAACGTCAACGCATACTGCAAAACCACGACCCGGCAAATAGAGAGGTCCCTTAAATCCACTCCTAGGTCGCCCCTGTAAGCCCTAAAGCCGGTCTCTGGGGGGGGGGGGGGGGCAGGGAGGGGGGGGGGGGGGGGGGGAGGCGTATTAAAGATGTACCAGCAAATGTATGTTGAATTATTGATGCCCAGGACGAGGACGAGGAGGAGGAGGAGGAGAAGGAGGAGGAGGAGGAGGAGGACAAGGATGAAGAGAAAGTAGGAAAGAGAGAGAGATGGAG
This sequence comes from Eriocheir sinensis, assembly GCF_024679095.1. Lineage (NCBI taxonomy): Eukaryota > Metazoa > Arthropoda > Malacostraca > Decapoda > Varunidae > Eriocheir > Eriocheir sinensis. Next base: position 4,558,884 of record NC_066530.1, on the reverse strand, counting down.
AGAGGGAGGGAGAGATGGAGAAGAAGGAGGAAAAGATTGAATTAGGAAAAGGAGGCAATGATGGAAAGCTAATAAAATAGGTTGAGAAAATGAAGGAGGAAGAGAAGATGAAGAAAACAAGTGAATAATGCGAAAAATACATAAAGAAGGTAAGAAAGAGGAAAACAATGAGGGAAGGAAGGAATGAGATAGAGAATACTGAGATGAAGAAGAAAATGAAAAGCGAGGGAAAAATTAGGATTGATTATTGGGGCGTTATATCTTGGTGCCGCAACTGCAGGGCCATATGGCGCCGGGAAAAAATTAGGAGAACGAGGAGAAAGAGAAGGTGAGAAGTGAAGAAATCTAGGAAGGTGAAAGGAAGGAGACTGGAAATAAGGAAGAGATAAAGAGGAATGAGAAAATAAATATACAAGGCAGGAAACATACGACAAGAACAAGGAGGAGGAGGTAAGGAAAAATATGAAAAAAAACAAGGAAGATGAATTAAAGGGGATAGAGAACAAAGAGGAAATGAAAAGGAGTGAGACTATAAAGAAAAAAGGATAAAAATACGACAAAAAACAAGGATGGAAAGGAAACTGAGAAAATGGACAACAAGGAAGATGAAACCAAAAAAATACTGAGAACAAAGAGGAGATGAAAAGGAAAGGAACGATAATATAAAGAGGAGAGGTAAGATGAGTGTGTAAGGAGAAGAGTGAGAAATGAGCACGAAGAGAGAAGATAAAAAGGGAGGAAAAATGAAGAAAGCAGCACAAGAACAGGAGACCAAGAAGATAATAAGAAAGTAGAAGGAAGAAAGAAGCAAGAACTGGAGAAGAAAGGAACAGGGAGGAAGAAAACAAAAATACAAAGGGAGTAAATAAAAAGAAGAGGCGAAAAAAAGGAAAAAGGCGAAAGTAAGAAAGAAAAAGGAAGAAATAAACAAAAACTGGAGACGAAAGAAATTAGGAGGAAGAAAAGATACAAAGGAAATAAATTAAAAGAATGGGTTAAAAGGAGGAAGAAGGCGATAAATAACGGTGAAGGGAATCATGAGGAGGAGGAGGAGGACAAGAAAGATTAAGGAGGATGAGAATGACGAGGAGAATACGTAAAGGGATCAGGTTATTTTCATACTTTTTTCTTCTTTTTTTTTTGTTACTGTTGTTTTTCCTTTCTAAGCTTTCTATTCTGTGTAATGTTCTGTCCTATCAGCCCCATCTCTTACTCCTTATCCGCTATCTCCTATCTCTTTACTCTTTTATCCTTTTCTCTTCTTTTATTAGACTTTACCCTAATTTATTGTTCTTTTCTCTGTCTCCCTTATTCCCAGTCACATTCCTTTCTTCTACTCTACCTCATCTTTATTCTCCTACTTATCTCTTCTTACCCTGTTCGTTCTATTAATTTCCTCTTTTTTTCTAATTTTCTATTTATTATTTACCTCTCTCTCTCTCTCTCCACTGCCCCTCCCTATAATTTTTTTCCTTCTCCCCTTCCCCTCTTTTCCTCACCCTATCCATCCATCTCTTCCCTTCCCTTCCCTCCCCTTCCCTCTGGTGGCTAGACCTAAACCTCTTATAGATCAAGGTTGTGTTCCCGTGATTGATACACGTGGGAGAGCAGGCCAAGTGACGTGTGTGTGTGTGTGTGTGTGTGTGTGTGTGTGTGTGTGTGTGTGTGTGTGTGTGTGTGTGTGTGTGTGTGTGCAGACCCTTGAAGCTAAGCCTAAAAAAGTAGCACCCTTTCCCCCACTATTGTAACACTGAATTGCATTTCTCTCATCCTTTTGCAATCATAACTAAACATAATCCTTAACAAATCTAACATAACCTAACCTAAGCAAACCTAACCTAATGTAACCCTGGGCTATATTTCTTTTGACCTTTCCAAATCTAACCAAACACAACCGTAATCAAACCTCACCTAAGCAAAACCCAATTATAAATAATCAAAGCCTACTAAAACAAATTCAGCCTAACCAAGTGTAAAGGAAGATCTAACCTCGCTCAACCTATCCTCACCTCACTTGAACTCACCTCACCCCACCTCACCTAAGCTAATCAAGACTAAACACAGGAAACCAAAGCAAAGCAAACCTAACCAAATCTACAGTACACCTATCCTCACTGAACCTATCCTCACCTCACCTCACGTCACCTCACCTCCCGTCACCTCACTTCACCTAACCCCGCACCCTTGCCTCGCACTCCACTCTCGCAACATTAGCATTTTCCCGAAGCCTCAATCCTGATGCCGTTCTTGGCCTTTGGAAGCCAGACACATTATGCATACGAGCCGTTCTCTTTGACCGTCAGGGAGCCGCGAGCCAGGATCTGCATAGTACTGTTTGATAACTCGGGTATCTGTGTTCAATGCATATTCGTGTTCACTCCACCAGCAACGTCTATTACGCAATAACACTTGTACGGTTATGGCGGTTGAAACGGAGCGCGGAGTTTCAGTCTGCACGGGATATGAAGCGAGTCTGGTCATACATACAGAGAGAGAGGCTCAGGGTGTGTGGTTTGACCTGGTGTGTATAAGAACATAAGAACATAAGAACGTATATGTGTATGGGTTGGTTGTGGATAACGAAAATTTCCCAACGTAGGTTTCGAAATATGCATCTTAATCTTCAAAGCGTCCTCAGAAATTGCACCTCATGACCTTTTTTTTCAATGGATATAGTATTTCTGCATTTATATGATTAGGTATTTAGGAGTATATGAATGGACAGATGTAGGAAATTATAAGGATAAATAATGTAAGTATCTTTGGTATCACCACATATATACATTCGCTGCTGTCGATAGGCCTGTTTTAATAAACAATGCTTCCAAGCCTCAACCTAAAATATGAATTTTTAAAAGAAAAATATCATTGGCAACTGCCTTTTTCTGAAATATTTTATTCAAAAATTTGTTATTTACTAATTTTGCTTCAAAAAATTCCGTCTATGAATAACCTCCGTAAAATCTTGCAACTCAATCACTTATCTTTTACTGGAATTTTTTTTTTTAACTTCATAGCTCCAAATGTTCGTTATAAAGGTTTTACCCATATAATTATTTTAAAACCCAACTTTCCCTTTTGATTTTTGCAATTCTTAATCTTCTTCCACTTCTTTTTTCTGTTGTAGTGGCGTTTTCCCAAATCCCTTTATACCAAATTTTCTTTTATCGGTTGAGCGTCGAGTCTGATTTTGCTGCAGGAAAAGAAATGCAACTCTGGCGAGGGGGACGCAAAGTTTTGTTACGACGGCAGGCTTTCCTTTCCTGCCACCCTCGTCCCTTGCCTCATCCCTTTACCACACGAGAGAGAGAGAGAGAGAGAGAGAGAGAGAGAGAGAGAGAGAGAGAGAGAGAGAGAGAGAGAGAGAGAGAGAGAGAGAGAGAGAGAGAGAGAGAGAGAGAGAGAGAGAGAGAGAGAGAGAGAGAGAGAAACACTGGGGAGGCGGTGGCTGAGTGGTTTGCGTGCCGGCCCCGCATTCGGCGCGTTGTTCATGATACGGGTTCGAATCCGCCGCGAACAACCTGGGATTTTTCAGTAGCCGCCAAGTGGCCTAAGACTACCCACATGCTGTTCTGAGGACCACCCATCAACCCGGACTCTAGAAGGAGCTGTGTAAGTGAAATCAAGGATGAGCTCCGGGGGGTAGCATGAGCCAATAATAATAGCAACACTATAAACAATTGCCTGCGCCATGACGGGCTCGGGCCGACCACCAGGCCCCTATGGAATAGCCTACCGGCGCTATAGGCCACATGTAAAAAAAAAAATATTACACCCTTTCTCACAACCACACACACACACACACACACACACACACACACACACACACACATATCCACCCCCACCCACACACACACAATCACCGAGGGCGCCCACACCCTCCCAAAAGTTCGACTACCAAGGAACCCAACGCCACCACTCACTTCTCTGCTCTTCGTACTGTATAAATCTCTCTCTCTCTCTCTCTCTCTCTCTCTCTCTCTCTCTCTCTCTCTCTCTCTCTCAGAATGGATATATATTTCTAACTTTGTCTTCGGCCCAAAAGTGACGCTGCAGATTTTTTACGAAGACAAGGTAACTCCGCATCCTCAAAGGGAGAATTTATATGGCAATTTTCATGATTGAATTTACGTGAGAGGAAGAAGGGGAGGAGGAGAAAAAGGAGGAGGAGGAGGAGGAGGAGGAGGAGGAGGAATAAAGAAGAGAAAGGGAAAGGTGAAAGGTGATGTTACTGAGGAAGAAAAACATGATTGAAAGTGAATGGAAGAAAACTGTATGGTTGTAGTATTAGTATTAGTATTAGTAGTAGTAGTAGTAAAAGTAGTAGTAGTAGTAGTAGTAGTAGTAGTAGTAGCAGCAGTAGTAGCAGTAGTAGTAGTAGAGGTAGTAGTAAGAGTAGGAATAGTAGGAGTAAAAGAAAGAGGAGGGGAGGACAAGTTAGAGGAGGAACAAAAGAAGCAGGGAATTTAGACGACAACAATAATAATATCCATTACAACAACGAGAAAAACAAGTACAACAACACAACCAATAAGTGAAGAATAGGAAGAAAATAAGTAAAGGACATAAAAGAGAATATAAAAACGAAGAAAATAAAAATATATAGAATAATAAGTTTGAAAACATTATCATCCTGTGAGAAAGATGAAATATAAAAAAGAAAACACCAAGAAAACTAAAGGAAAATAGAACAGGAAAAAAAATCTAAAAAGGAAAATGCAGAGAAGAATGTATTTGTACGAGAGAGGAAAGGAAATAAAGGGAAACGAGAGGAAAATGGTCGAGAGAGAGAGAGAGAGAGAGAGAGAGAGAGAGAGAGAGAGAGAGAGAGAGAGAGAGAGAGAGAGAGAGAGAGAGAGATATAGAGAGAGAGAGAGAGAGAGAGAGAGAGAGAGAGAGAGAGAGAGAGAGAGAGAGAGAGAGAGAGAGAGAGAGAGAGAGAGAGAGAGAGAGAGAGAGAGAGAGAGAGAGAGAGAGAGAGAGAGAGAGAGAGAGAGAGTGTGAATGTGTCTTACCTTTTTTTTTACTTAATGATGAACCAGCGTACACAAATTATAAATGAGGAAACACACACACACACATATATAAACCGCTCCGGTGGCTCAGTCGGTAAAGTACTGCGCGGCGAGTCTTAACGGCCAAACAGGCGGCGGTTCGAGCCCCCCTCAGGCCGGATTCTTTCCGTTGACTAGGAGTGGTTACTGTCCCCCTTTGATCAAGGGTGTGTGAGGTCCTGGCAGTACCCAGAGACTGACGATAATGAGCACAAGCTCTTGTCGGGAGGGTACCTGCTGGCGAAAGCGATTCCAACTCGTGATCAGGCCGTGGTGAATTGCACACACACACACACACACGTTGGTGGCTTTCCAGACCTACTTCCTCCCCTTCTTCCTCCTCTTCTTCATCTTCCTTCTCTCCTTCCTCCTCATCTTCCTTCTCTTCTTCCTCCTCCTTCATCCCGTGTTGCTGTCTTTCATCTCCGGCCCCACGAGACACACACACTCTCTCTCTCTCTCTCTCTCTCTCTCTCTCTCTCTCTCTTAATTCCTATTAAACTATTTTTCATCTAACTTGTCCTTTCTTTTATATTTCCTGCCTTTCAGAGCCACCTGTCTGCCTGCACCTGAGAGAGAGAGAGAGAGAGAGAGAGAGAGAGAGAGAGAGAGAGAGAGAGAGAGAGAGAGAGAGAGAGAGAGAGAGAGAGAGAGAGAGAGAGAGAGAGAGAGAGAGAGAGAGAGAGAGAGAGAGAGAGAGAGAGAGAGAGAGAGCGCACGGTGGGTATCGAACCGAAATCCATCTTTAGCTCGGCGATTTAAACCATCATCAACGAGATTTTCTTCATTTTTAGCCTATATTCTCTCTCTCTCTCTCTCGCAGCTTACTGATTTCCCTCGTGTCTGTGATGACGTTCATTAGTAACTTAATTTCTGCGGCTCTAAAAACATTTTTCTTGAGGAATTTTCTGAACCCAAGACAAAATGTATTACTGCTACGGCCTCTTTCCCCGCGCTCCTTCGACAGGCAGAAGGAACAGGGGACGCCGGGCGAGGGACAAGGGAGTTAAGAGGGAGTTAAGAGGATGAAGGACGAGAAAAATGTGGAAAAAGAGGAAAGAGGAGGAGGGAAGGAGGATTTAGGGCTGAGGGAAGAGGAATGAATCTTCGGGTAAGGACGAAGGCAAGTGAATTGTGTGTTTTATCTTCCGTGCGGAATCGTTTACATAGAAAAACGATCCAAATAAGAATGTTTGTGATCAGAATATCATATCTATAGCTTCTTTTCTTTCAATATTATGTAAAATCCAATTAGAAGAACGATCCATAGATTCCTTTCTTTCGGTTTTATGTTAAAATAGACTGCAACTGTATTATCTTTACGGCTCTTTGAAAAGTTATGCAAGTCCTCTAATGTACGAACAGCTTTCTGGACTCCTTTTATACACTTATCTTCGGAACCTTTTGTCAATTAATTTCTATTCACACTCTAGTTTCTCTTTTTTTTTCATGCGTCTGGCAGCAAACATAACACATATTGGGAAAGTTATCGAACGTCTAAAAATTTTCGTATCTGTGGCAAATATTTTTTTTTTATACTTAGTTAAAAATTCGCGTCTATGAAGCTAAGTTATCGTAGTCGTTGTATACATTTTCGTTCTGTGGCAGGAATATTCGTACGTTTGGCAGAATTAATCGTTTTTGCTAGTAAAAACTCGTACGTGAGATAATAAAAGAAATAATTGGTGACAGAAATGTTATACTTTTCTTCTCTTTTCTTTCTCAGTTTATCTTCCTGTTTCTCGTTCTTAACTTCTTCTACATCCATTTTTTCTTCATCTTCTACCACTACCACTACCTCCTCCTCCTCCTCCTCCTCCTCCTCCTCCTCCTCTTCCTCCTGTTTCTCATGCTTAACTTTCTCCACTTTATTTTTTTACTTTTTCCTCTTCTCCCACTACCTCCTCCTCCTTCTTCCTCTTTCTCTTCCCCTTCTACTTTCTCTTCCACTTCCTTTCTTTTCCTCTCTCTTCCTCTCCCTCTTTCCTTTCCTCTTTCTTTTCCACTCTTCCTCTTTCTTTTTATTTCTTTTTCTCTTTCTTTCTCTTGCTATTTCCCTTCCTCGTTCTCTTCCTCGTTCTCTTCCTTCTCCTCCTCCTCCTCCTCCTCCTCCTCTTCCTTCGCCTTTGCTGTCCTTTAACTTCCACCTTTGATTAGATAGTTAGTGTAGCTTGTCACAAACAGCCTCGTAGGGACCATCATTTCTGCTGTTGTTTGTTCTTCCTTTTTGTTGCTTTGTGTTCCTCCTCCTCCTCCTCCTCCTCCTCCCTCTCCTCCTCCTAAACCTCCTCCTCCTCCTCTTCCGTCAGATGCCACGAGGACGAGGGTCTGTAATCCTGTTCTAATGACGGTCTGCCTCCCCTCTGACGGCATTTCTTCCTCGATATTTTCCTCCTTTTCCCTGCCTCCAACTTAACATATCCTTTTTTTAGGTTACTCTTTTTATCCATTACGTACTCTTTTATTTTTTTCCTCTTAGTTTTCACAGATTTAGGTTTTTTTTTCAGGTCACCATTATTTTAAATTTTCATGATACCC
>NC_066530.1:4531292-4548792 GCF_024679095.1 Eriocheir sinensis | reverse complement strand
TGTGAAGAAAAGGACGAGTTGGGGGTGATGAGAGGAGGGGAGGATGAAAAGCAGAAGGAGGAGGAGGAGGAGGAATAGGAGGAGGGGGAAGAGGACGAAAGGGGGTATATTAGGGGGCGGAGCGTAGGTTAGAAGGCGCCAAGCTGGAAAAAATATATATATACTTAGCTTTTAACATTTAGGAGCGAAGTGGCATAACATTTTTCACGGGAATATCTCTACAGGGGAGGTTAATGAAGGCGAGAAATGTAAACAGAGCGCAATAAAGGGGTGAAAGGAAGGGAAATGAGGAGAGGACGGAGTAATGGATAGACGTGAAGAGGGAGCATAAGTGGAGAGGAGAGGAGAATATAGAATGAGGGAGGAACGAAGACTGTTTTTATTATATTTGTTTCTTTGCTTTTACTATATTTTGGGGGGTATCACTTCCTGTTGCAACTTTAAGTATTCCGTTATGTGTTTTATTTCCTTGGTTATTTATTATCATCTTATTTTCGTCTTAAGTTATTGATTTTTCGGCTATTCCTTTCTGCCTGTCTGATTGTTTGTCTGTGTTTGTGTGTATGTGTGTCTGTTAGTATGTATGTCTATCGTTCTGTCACTCTGTCTCTGTCTGGATGTGACTGTCTCTGTGTTTGTGTGTATCTGTCTGTGCAGCTGTCTGTGTGTTGCTGTATGTTTGCCTGTCTGTGTGTGTCTGTGTCTGTTTGCTTGTCACAATCTACCTATCGGTCTCTCTTGTACATTAAAACACACACACACACACACACACACACACACACACACACACACACACACACACACACACACACACACACACACACACACACACACACACACACACGAAATATAATAAAACCACCTTCCCACGCTCACTATCACCACTTCAAGGCAACATAAATTTCCGACGTCCAGATGCAGCAACAGTTACGTCGAGGAGGAAAGTGTATGAAATAGAAAACGTCTGAGGCTGAATATTAATATTACTCCGCGAGGAAAGGAAGAGGAATACGAGTAGAGCAACCCACTCCGCGCCCGACTATGCGGACAAATAGCGGGGAAAGCGAGGCGAGACTTGAGGGAAAGGAGGAAGATAAGCTTTTGTTGTTGGTAATAATAATAATAATAATAATAATAATAATAATAATAATAATAATAATAATAATAATAATAATAATAATAATAATAATAATAATAATAATAATAATAATAATAATAATAATAATAATAATAATAATAATAATAATAATAATAATAATAATAATAATAATAATAATAATAATAATAATAATAATAATAATAATAATAATAATAATAATAATAATAATAATAATAATAATAATGATAATAATAATAATAATAATAATAATAATAATAATAATAATAATAATAATAATAATAATAATAATAATAATAATAATAATAATAATAATAATACAAAAGTATTAAAATAAATAATAATTGGTCATAAGAATTTAATAAGACCCAAGATACTTACAATATACCAAAAAGTATCGAGATTTAAAGTTATAAGACAATCAAAAGACAGCAAATGTTACTCTGTCTGTTATTTTTTTATTAAACTGAAACGTAATACTTTAAACTTAGACAAATTTAACAGAGATTATTGGATGTTATTTTAAACCCACATTTGAAAGCTTTCCTCATTTTTACAAGCATCGCACATTTTTCATCAGATAACATTTATTACTCTTTCCTTCACACTCCGTCTCTTTGCAAGTTAAGATAAATAGAGTCTACAGTACATAAACCTCATACCTCGCCTCCAAGCCTTCATCACCAGCAATTCAGCGGCCAAGGTCTCAGGTGAGTGTAAGCAGGTTATTTATATCAGGTAAGCGACCACCTTGCGGCCTCCCACCTCGTCAAGGCTCCGTGATTTCCCAGGCGGAAGATAACGCGGGGGAAGGCTTGAGGTGAAGGATTGCATGTTTCGCGGCCAGACTCTCGAAGGTGATTGAATTAGTTGAGGAAATTTCTCTCCTCGTGTTAGTGTTGCAATCTTTCTTAGCGGTGGGATTATCTTCTGCTGTGGTATGTTAATCAAATTACTGTATTATTGAATTTAATGTAGGTTTGAGTTTGCCAGAATTCCATGAACACAACATGATACAAGACATATTAATTCTGAATATCTGGAAGTGAGTATCTTATGAATATAAACTGAGCTATATACAGCGATGATCATAAAAAAAATATTTAGTTACATGGAGAGATTATACAAACACAAAACTGATATTAAAATGTGATAAAAAAAACTAATTACAAACAGTACAAAAAATTACAAAAAGACCTAAAGAAAACCACAAAAAATCAGACATTACATAACCACAACGCTAAAACACGTAACAGACTTTTCATAATATTTAAAACTGCTTCAAACTCAACCCGCCAGGCCCTCAACGAACACACGTACCCAGAAACACGTTAAAAAGGCGTTTACCACAAATTTTCAGCCGCGTGTTATGCAAAATATTTCTTAAACGTTCATCGTCTCCAGTGGCGGCCCCGCAGGATGGCAGGACTCGCTGCGCCTCCTTCAGCCGCCCTGACAGGAGCTAATAACGAGCGTCTCCTAAATTCAGCTCAGGGAAGGAAGACGGAGGCCAGGTGGCGAGGAAGGAAGGTGGGAGGAAGAAGGGAGGAGGGCGGGAGGGAGAGGAGAGGAGGGAGACAATGTAGCAGGAAGGAAGGAGGAGATTAGGTGGGAAGGATGGAGGAAGGGAAGCAGGGAGATGAATGGAGGGAGAGAAGGAGGGAGAGAGAGGGAAAAAAGAATGAAGGGGGAGAAGGAGAAAGGAAAGGAGAGGGAGGAGACTACAGAAGATGAAAATATGAAGAAAAAAAAAGATAAAAACAGATGAAGTAGATGAAAGGGAAATTGCAACATATTAAAAGAAGGGGAAACAACTAACAGAAGAAGAGAACCTAAAGATGATAATAAAGAATAGCATATAAACCCCAAAGATGATAAAGCGGTAAAAATTGTCCAAAAAGTAATATTTCATTAGACTTTTCTGACCAGACACGGAGAAAATATTATAGGAAGCAATATCTTACACTTATCCTTTACACACACACACACACACACACACACACACACACACACACACACACACACACACACACACACAAAGATCCCCCCCCAACCCCCCCCCAACGATATGGCTAGCAAACCGCAATGAAGAATTAAACGGGAAAGGTGAAGGGAGGGAGTTGGAGGAGGAGGGAGGGAAAAGGAATGGTTCTGAGCTGAAAGAAACTCGAAAGGCAGGTGAAGGTACAGAGGAGGAGCAAGGTGAGGCGTCAGGTGAGAAAGGAAGGGACAGAGGGTGGGGTGTAAAAGGAAGAGACGGGAGAGCAGAGTATAAGAGGAGTGTGAGAGGAAAGGTATGTGGGAGGAATGTGGGGGAGAAAGAGAATGTGAGGGGAAGAGGAAGTGTGAATAGGAGGTGTGTGTATGTGTGTCTGAGAAAACGGGAGAGAGGGCAGGATAGAGAAAGAGAGGTAGCGAAAGCGGGTGGTCTTAGGATACAGTGGGTTGTAGGTGCCAGGTTACAGGGTACGAGAAGGGAAGCAAGAGGAGGCGAAGTGAAAGGCCAGAACTGAATGGATCTTGCGTGAATAGCCTCCGGGTGTAAGGAAAGGATGGAGAGTGGATGGTGGACGATAGGATTCTGGGGGTTCGGACGAGTTGCAAGTGTTAAAGGAGAGGTGTGATTGATTTTTTTTAAAGTTATGTGAGGTGGTGAGGAGTCAAAAGAGAAAATAGTAGAGCAGTGATATTATTAAGTGGTTTGTGTGGTCGTGGTTTGGGGTTATGTCGAGGTTTGTGGGTTGAATGGCGTGTTACGAGGTTAATGTAGACTGAAATTGGCCTCTCACTTGGTCACTCATCTGTACTTTGTTATACGAGCAGTGATTAACGGGCTTTTTTTCCCCACTTATTCTTGCCCTTGCGCTGCTTCCTTTACAGTAAAAAAATGATGGATATTGGTCAGCTGTGACGGCAATTAATATTTTGTATCGGTACTTAGTGAGTTAGTATGAAGTGTAGGGTTTATGAGGGTTGTGGGGTTAGGTGAGTTGATTTAATGAGGTGTCGTGATGTGGTTTCGTGAAGAGGTTATATATTTCAAGTTATGAGATGAGATTGTGTGATGAGCTTAGGTGATGAGAGTATGTGAGGATATGTATTGAGGTTGTGTGAGATCATATGATGAGGTTATACGAGGCAATGCGAGGATAAATGATAGTTATGTGATTAGGTTATGTGAGGTTATGTAATGAGGTAAAGGGCTTATAACATTGGTTGTGAGGTTATGCGAGGTATGCGGTAACTCCTGTCAGGTTATGTGAGGTGGTTACGAGAGAAAAAAAAATAATAGGTGAGATGGAGGAGCAATCATAGTATAGGAAGGAAATGGAATTTTTTTTTTTTATACGTAAATTCAGACCAAAGTTGTTATTCAAATTAGGTGATGAAACAAAATCAATGAGTGATGTAACTTCGCATTAACTGTGAAAATAGGGGAAAGTGGGATAGTAACGAGGGATTAGTAAAAATAATTAGAGGTTGAAGAACGGATATTCAGATAATAAATAAAAATAATCGCTGTAAAATATTGATGAGATGTAAGGGGAGGTGGGATGTGAGGGACTAATTAACATGCTTAGCGAGGTACTAACAGGTTTTCATACGGACGCTCATAAGGGAAAGGTTAATTAGATGAGACAAAAGCATACATAAACGATGACAAAGAATAAGGCCCCGTTTACACTGCGCCGACTCTGGGCCACGACAACCCAGCGATTCAGGGTATACGAGGTCTTGGGTGAGAAATGTTGATGTGGAAGGGTCGCACATGGTCGGAAAGAGGTCCAGAAATGATCGTCGGATACTGAATCGACACAGTGTGAAGGGGGCCTAAAAGTCGCTGGGTTGTCGTGGCCCAGAGTCGGCACAAGTGTGAACGGGGCCTGGGAGACAATAATATGTATAGATGACTGCCTTGTTCTCTCTGTCTCTGTTATTCTGCTGTGAGGCAAAAATTCAGCTGGCATGAATAAAAGAATAGGCTCCATTAGTTTAGACACAGGCTCGCATCTTTTTTTTTTTTTCAGACAAATAATTAAAAAAATCATTAATATTCTGGAATCCGATTTATTATTAGCCGTGGAAAGAAATTGCAGCCTCTGTTTGTCCGTCCATTATTATTACATGTGTGTAAAGAGAACAAAAAGTCTGTGTTTTGTGTTTAACATGAATAAATGTCATCAAAAGGTACTTGTTTGAAAACACGTTTAAGCGAGTGATTAAATATTATTGAGTACCATTATCAGTATTATCATATTTTTATTATTATTGTTATTATTATTATTATTATTATTATTATTATTATTATTATTATTATTATTATTATTATTATTATTATTATTATTATTATTATTATTATTATTATTATTATTATTATTATTATTATTATTATTATTATTATTATTATTATTATTATTATTATTATTATTATTATTATTATTATTATCATTATTGTTGCTATTGTTATTATTATTATTATTATTATTATTATTATTATTATTATTATTATTATTATTATTATTATTATTATTATTATTATTATTATTATTATTATTACTATTATTATTATCATTACTATTATTCCGATTCATATATAACATCAATTTAAGCTCCAGTACAAGCAACACTGGAGAAAATGTTACCAACTGCATCTTTTTAACGAGCCTTTTTCAATGAATGACAACAATATTTTATTATTCTTATATTCATTACATATTCCATTAACTTTTTCCCATTCTATTTTTCTCATATATTGTTGCTATATAGCGAGAACGAATATGCATTGTTTATGTGTTTACAGCTTTGAACCGACAAAACTTTTATCGAGTTTAACTTAATTGAATGTATATTAAAACTAGGGATAATCATGATTTCCCTTTCGAATAAGAATGTTACCGTATATTTTTTTAAACAAACATTAGGACGATGTGTTATGGAATGGAACTTGTCTGGATGCATATCTAAAACAATGATCCATTATTGTCCAATGACGGAGGGCACATTGTTCTCATTGTTATTGCTTATTGTTTACTGTCCCCGCGGGTATTATTGTTATCGACGTATTTTGTTGATTATTGGCGCGGGTCACGCAAACATTCTGCTCTTAACAATCCAGAGCATAATAACAGTAGAAAAATGTAACAATCAATGGTTAAAGTAAGAAATAACGATGATCTTAGAGAAATTATAAGGTGTAAAAATAATTTAACATGTATGAGAAAAATAGAATGAAAATAGGTTAATGGAATGTGCAATGAATATAAGAATAATGAATAATGGAAGAAAATTGAAACTAGCAATCGACAAATTAAGTAAATACCCTAAAAAAACAATGAAGGTGAAACAAATATACAGAAGTAAAACAAACACGCAACATAAACACCAACAAAAACTTTCACCCAGCAATACAAATCAATCATCACTGAGCTAAACATACATATCAACTCGCTGCGCTACAACAAAACAATAAAAAAAACAGCACGTTTCCAAATATTGTCACACACTTTTTCGGAACAAAAATACACAAAACGGGAAACAAAGCAGGAAAAAAACGCATACTTTCCTCTTTTTAATACACATTCCACTAATTACTTTGAGAGCAAACACTGGACACTTTAGCCGAGCACTTTTTTAACGACAATTAAGGTCCATAAACCTATACATTTACAGCCACAAATGGGCTCAATGGACGATTATGTGTATTGAGAACAGCCATCTATAGTAAGCCTGTTATATATAGTTGTGTGTGTGTGTGTGTGTGTGTGTGTGTGTGTGTGTGTGTGAGAGAGAGAGAGAGAGAGTTAGTATAGTGTAAAAATGGGCGCGTGACTACATTAACCCACCATTATTTTTGTTTCTTTTCACTTCACCTCTTTTTCTCTCTCTCTCTCTCATTAAAAGAAGTAGTCTATGGGCTCACGTGAACGCGCCACAATCATATTTCACCAAAGCTCTGCCACCAACCCAACACCATAGCCGAGTGTGGCGGTGGGCGACTCTATTTCTTTCATTGTTATAGTTCCCTGGAGTTCAAAGCTGTGTATAGATCATTAAAGTAACTTCTCTCAGTCAAAATATACGAAGAAACAATTTACTCCTAATGAACCTATGGAGTTGCGATTTATTCTTAATAAACCCATGGACGTTTTGATCAGATTTTGTCTCGAAGTGTTCACGAAGGTTTCTTTTAGCTACGACCCTCAGAATTTATCTACAACCATTTTCACACTTGTTGGATAGTAATTTTGCATTACTAATTCGTTCTCCTTATCTAACATTAGCACAACACTTGCCTGTTGACAAGTGCTATGTTTTAGAGACTACCTAAAAATACTGTCCGTTTTCCTTTACTTTCTTTCTATATGAAGTGCAATGGGACACGAATAAACAATATACTCCAGGCTTATGGTGACACCGGCCAGCCAATCAATCAGAAAACCAGACAGCTAGACAAAGTGAAAGCCAGCGCGACAGCTTAACGTATCCGCCAAAAATATACACCAATAAACCTGTCATCCAGCTACTCTATCAGTCACTCAGTCATATATCACAACGGACAGACTTTAAGCCATTCGTCCAGACATACAGATACATATACAGACAGATAACCAGCCAAACAAACAGACACATTCAAACAGACACAAAGAGATAGTCACACCGGTCTAGACATCAGCCCCTAAGAGTAAGATAGATGGAAAACCTACAGACACACAAACAGACAACAAGACAGACAGTTCCGCCTGTTCATCCAAGCTCTTTCACTTCCCTTCCCTCACACTCTAAAAACAAGACGAACATTCTTCCATAAAACTTCCTCCATAATCCTTCTCCATCTCCTCTTCCTCAAACTCCTCCTCTTTCTTATCCACCCTTTTCTTATTCCTTCCTCCTTCCACAGACTGGGGAAAGTTAAGGAAAAGGGAGATGATTATTTTTCTTTCTGTTTCTCTTCTTTCTCCTCCTCCCACCGTTTGTCTACTCACAAATTGTCAATATTAATCTACCTCCTCATCCAATCGTTACTTCTTCATTCTTTCCACGGAGGCGATGATAGGGAGAGAAAGGGAGGAGTCTCTCTCTCTCTCTCTCTCTCTCTCTCTCTCTCTCTCTCTCTCTCTCTCTCTCTCTCTCTCTCTCTCTCTCTCTCTCTCTCATGGTACAAATTCTCGGCTAGTTCAGCTTATCCAATATTTTCTTCCTAATTTCCTACAAAACCCTCTATGAAAAAGGAGGAGGAGATGGAGGAGGAGGAGGAAGAGGAGGGGGAGAGGGAAAAGAAGGAATAGGAGAAGGAGGAGGAAAAGGAAGAGGTGGAGTATAAGGAATAGGAAGAAAAGGACAAAGAGGAAGAAGAAAGAGAAAGAAAGGAGAACGAGGAAAAGGAATAGGAAGAGGAGGAGAAAAAAAAGAGACGGAAAGAGAAGGAGGAGGAGGATAGGATGTTCGTTCTCGCTTCTCCTTCCAGTTTTCTCCCTCCTCCACCTCTTCGCCCTCTTCCTCCACGACAAAGAGGAGAGTTAGGAGGAGGAGCGCCAAGAAAGGAAGAGGGGGAGGAGGAAAAGGAATAGTAAGAGAAGGGAAAAACAAGGAGGAGGAGGATGTGGAGAAGATTTTAGTTTTTTCCTCTCCATCTCCTCTTCCTCCACCTCTTCGCCCTCTTCCTCCACGTCAAAGAGGAGAGCCAGGAGGGGGAGGGCCGAGAAATGACCAGCCCATTAATAAGCTGTGGGTGTCCTGGGGTGGGAAGGCCGCGCCAATTAGCACAATTTAAGAGGGTAAAATTCTGTTGAGGAAGATTGTTTGGAAGCAAGTTTCTCTCTCTCTCTCTCTCTCTCTCTCTCTCTCTCTCTCTCTCTCTCTCTCTCTCTCTCTCTCTCTCTCTCTTCTTTTACTTCTTTTTCTTCTTCTTCTCTTCCTTCTTTTTTTCTTCTTCCTTATTTTTTTTTCTTTTTTCTTCTTCTTCTTCTTCTTCTTCTTCTTCTTCTTCTTCTTCTTCTTCTTCTTCTTCTTCTTCTTCTTTTTCGTCTTCTTCTCCTCCTTCTTCTTCTTCTTCATCTCGTTTCATTTATTCCTTTTCTTTATATTTTTCCTTCTTCTTCTTCTTCTTCTTCTTCTTCTTCTTCTTCTTCTTCTTCTTCTTCTTCTTCTTCTTCTATTTCTTCTTCTTCTTCTTCGTCGTCGTCTTCTTCTTCTCCTTCTTTCAACTTAGAAGTATGACAAAGGAAAAAATAACAAGACAAAGAAAAAGAGAGAAAAAATATGAGGTAGGAAAGTGTAAAAGGGAAAGAAAAAATAGCGGGGGTTAATCTTACCTCTCCATTTTCTTCTTCATTTCCTTGACTTGAAGGAGAATTAAAAACAGAAGTGGCAAATAAGGACGCAGAAAATGAGGATGAGGAATAAGAAAGGGAGGGAAGAAGAGAGGAAGGAAGAGAGGGAGGAAAGACGAAAGGGAGGAAATAAGAAAGAGAGAAGGAGCAGGAAGGAATGAGTGAGTGAGGGAGGGAGAGATGAAAGGAGGGAATGAGAGAGGGATGAAATAAGAGACAGAGAAAACAGGATAAAAATATAAACTTCAAGAGAAAACGAGAATAACCTGAGTAAGGGAGAAGAATAGAATGGATGGAGAACAGACAGTGGGTGAGAATGGATGACAATGTAGCAAAGAAATAAACAGAAGTGAAAAACAGGATAGAAAAATAAAAATAAATGAGAATAAGAAAATACTTTGACGAGGAAACAAGAATAGAATGAACAAAAGGCACGAGGAGAAGGAGGTCAAGGATAAGAAAGAGAAAGAAGAGTTGACAGTTATGGAAGAAAAATAAAGGAATACGAAGAAACAAAAGAAGTTAAAAAAAATAGATTGAGAAAAGAAAAGAAAATAGGACGAATAATAGAATCGACAGGAGGAGGAGGAGGAGAGGGAGGAGAGGGAGGAGGAGGAGGAGGAGGAGGAGGAGGAGGACGAGGGGAAGAGGAGTTGGACGGGGTGTAGGAAGAGGTAGTGGTTAACGAAGTAAAAGAAGAAAATGCAATGAGAAAACAAGAAAGTTAAAGATAATAAGAAAACATTGAGGAGAGGAAGAGGAAGAGGAGGAAAAGGAAAAAGATGAGGAGGAGAAGAAAGAGGAGAAAGCGTAGGAAGGGTTGGTGCACTTTCAAAGGATCAGCAGAGGATAAAGGGAATAAGGAAAAGGAGGAGGAAGAAGAGAGGAGAAATATTAGCTGAAGGAGGAAAGAGAAGGATCATTCTTTACCCTCTCAGGCTCCTCCATAACCCACGTATCTCCTAAAACAAGAGTCTCCTTCCTTCCCTCCATCCCTCCCTCTCTCCTCCCCTCCATCCCTTCCTCCTTCCTTCTTTCCTTCCCTTCCTTTCTTCGTTACTCCCTCCCTCTCTCCTTCCTTCCCTCTTTTCCTCCTTCCAATCATCTACAGTTTGCCTTCTTTCTGCTTTCGTTCAGTTATCCCCTTCATACTTCTTTCTTTCCTTCCTTCCTTTGTTCTTTCTTTTAATTCCTTTCTATTTTTTCTTTTCCTTTTCCTTAATTTTCTCCTGCTTCTCTGCCTTCTTTCATTTCCTTCTTTCTTCTCCTCCTACCTTTCTTCTCGTACTTATTTCCACATTCCGTCCAGTCCCTTCTTGTCTTTTCCTTCTCCCTTTTCGTTCCCATTATTTCTCCTCCCTTCCCTCTCTCCTTCCTTTTTGCCTTTCTTCCTTTATTTCCGTTGACAATAATACGCCAGAGAAAAAAAAAACATTGGTCTCCTTCACCCATCCATCTGTCTATTAATATCACTAACCCATTCTCAAGCATCAGTCAGCATTTTTCATCATATTACCTCACTTCATCCGTCCATTCATCCATGTCCATATCAATCTATCCATATAAAACTTCCCCCTCAACATCATATCACTAACTCCACTTCAGTCAATTTACACATTATACGACAGACCGATCCACACGCCCTTCCACCTTCTGCCTCTTCCACTACGCCATCCATCTCCATTTCCACTTAGCCATAAACAACTCATACTGCCACATCAACTTGCATATACAATCACCCACTCCACTCCCGTCAGTCTACACATTACATAACACACCCATCCACATGTCCTTCACTCACCGTCTCCTCCTCCACTTCTCCCTCCAGTCTTCAGCCCTCCACCTCCTCCTCCACCTCTTCCTCCACACTCCCAAGGTGGAATCATTAGCAGTTTCTCACGCCACAGTCCAATGTATGCGACACCGAGACCGGATCAAAGACAAAAGTGGAATGGTAGTGGTTTGGAAACATGAGGGTGGGTCTTCCATCTTCTCTCATCTCTTCTCTTCTCTTCTCTTCTCTCTCTCTCTCTCTCTCTCTCTCTCTCTCTCTCTGAAAAAGTCACCTAGTCTGTCTTTTCATGCTTTCAATTCCTGTTGTTGCCATTTTCCTTCTCTTTATCTCAATTTTCTTTTTCGTTTGCTATCTTTTTAATTATTTTTTTCTCTTCTTCTTCTTCTTCTTCTTCTTCTTCTTCTTCTTCTTTTTCTTCTTCTTCTTCTTCTCCTCTTCTTTCTTTTTTTCTTCCTTTCTTCTTCTTTCTTCCTCTTCTATATTTTCTTCCTCTTCATTTTCTTGTTCCTTCCTTCTCCTATATCCTCTCCTCCTCCTCCTCCTCCTCCTCCTCCTCCTCCTCCTTATTGCACGTCTCCTCCTGAAGAGCTTATTAGCCTGCCGTCCAAATATCCTACAACTTTCCCGTGTTCGAAATTTTTATGCCTGTGATTATTCGCCTCACGCGCTGTTCTAAATCTCGCCCGGCTCATAAAGATTAAGATTAAAATGCCCCAAGTTCTGTTTCTCTTTTCCCCTTAATTAGAACCTCATATTGCGCGCCCCTGTACATCTTCGTTTACACTACATGAGTATTTAACCTTCACCTTAGACCTTTACTTGCTTGTCCACTTTTTAACCCCAAGTACATAAACCCTTAACGTATTCACCCTTTCTTTCCAACGCACCCTTACCCGCTCACTTCTTTAACCCCAAACACGCTAAACACACTTCTACCGCTTTTCAGACACGGGTTTTAACCTTCTCCGGCCCTTGCCCATATTTTTTTGTCCTAGTTTTACCCCCTTGTACATAAACCCTTAAACTAATCACCCTTTCTGTCAACCTTACCCTTCCTCGGTCACTTCTTTAACCCCCAACACACTTAAGACAATTCTAAAACACTTCCTTCTTGTCACTCTCAGTCTCCAACACTCGTCTCATCCTTTCAGTCTTCCACTTCCCTGACTTCCTGGTACGCATAGATAATTATTCCAGGAACCGTATTTTTATGTCTGTAAAGCATACAAGCAAGAGAAGAAAATGAGGCATGTGAAACGTATGAAGATTAAGGAAAAGGATGGAGGAGGAGGAAGAAGAGGAGGGTGAGGGGAGCGGAGGAGCTACGAGGAAGATGAGGAGGTGGAGCAGGAGGAAATGAGGAGGTGGAAGAGAGGGAGCAGGGGAAGAAAGAGAAAGAGAGGACGAAGAGGAACAAGGAAGGGGAGGTGCAGGAGGAGGAACAGGCGGAGAAGCAGGAGGAGAATGAGGAGGCAGATGAGAGGGTGGAGGGGAAGGAAGAGAAAGAGGAGGACGAAGAGGAGGATAGAAAGGGAGGTGCAGGTGGAGGAGGAGGAGGAGGAGGAGGAGGAGGAAGAGGAGGAGGAGGAGGAGGAGGAGGAGGAGGAGGAGGAGGGAGCAGGGATGAATATTTTTCTATTCATATAATTTGCATATTCCCAGCAGCCGAGGAGTAAATACCAACACGTGTTCATGTTTATGACTCCAGGAAGGTCAGAAATATTTTAATACTGACGCTTCACATTTAAAAATATATTCTAGCCTCTCTCTCTCTCTCTCTCTCTCTCTCTCTCTCTCTCTCTCTCTCTCTCTCTCTCTCTCTCTCTCTCTCTCTCTCTCTCTCTCTCTCTCTCTCTCTCTCTTATATTTATTCATCTTTCAATTCATTTTCCATCTCGCACTTTCGGTTTTTATTTCAACAATCTGTTCTTTCTTCCGTCTCCTATTTGTATATGTTACCGATAGTGAAAGGAACCAAGGAAAAAGTCTTCAGGTTTATAATTAGTTCGATTACTCTCCAATAAGCATAGTAACAGGTAAGGGCAACAATAAACCGCCCGATTAATAATGAAGCGATAATGGTAATGTGGGTGTAGGTACGTGACCCCCTTACTGCATCACTCTTTTCTCTGAATCTCGTTCCACCACGCTCTCGCCATGTGTGAAATACAAGTCAGGATCTGAGGACGGGCAAGCAGCGGCCACTTGTCGCTGCTAATAAACGCCAATGACAGCCGTGGTCGTAAATATCAGCGTACAGGGAGGTAGGAAACTCAAGACAGCAAGTGCAAGGAAGTGGATTGAAATGGTGAAATGAGGTGTGGAACTGCGCGCTGAAATTCTACGGAGGTCACGTGCCGAGTTTTAAGTAAATTTCAACACGTTGGCAGGGAGGAAACACGACAGGTAAGTTCAAGTAAGTAGACTAAAACAGGTGAATTGAGGCTGGAAGCTCCGCTGTAGAAATCTAAGGAGGTGATGTGCCGTGTTTCACTAAGTTTTGTCATTTTCTAACGTGCAGGAAAGAACGCTCGTCAAAAAAAGTTGGGGAGGAGGGGTAGATACTGGATGAGAAGTCTACGGATTTGAGGTGTCGTGTTTCACTAAGGGTACGAAGGCAAACTGAGAGTGAAAGCAAATAGATTCTAGGGACCTGAAGTTCTGTGTTCCATTATTCCTAACATTTCATCATCACAGTCAATTCAATAAAAAAAGCATGGGGAAATAAGACTAATAAAATTAAAATGGACGAGAGAGGAGTAGAAGTGAGGTACCAAAGCAAACTGGGAGTAAAATATATTGGAACCTGAAGTGCCATGATTCACTTCCTACCATCGCAACCACTCCTCAGAAGAAACATGCACAACGAAAACTCATGCTAAGAGAAAAAGGCAAGAAAGACAAACCAGCAAAAAGCAGTGTGACGTTGAGGACCACGTGTGTTTAACTCTACGGGTCAGAGGTATCGTGTTTCACTGCCGGCGCTCGCCACCGCAACCGCAGCTCCTTCTTAGACCTTTACCTGCTAATTATCTCCCACCGCAACCTCCCCGAGCCTCCAAAAGGTGAAAAGTTAGGTCAATACTCAATGAAAGGTCATGCTAAATATTTAAAGGAGATAGAAACAAAAGAAGTTCATACAAAAAAATAGTGCTTGAATAATATACACAAATAATAAATGAGAGGGGCTGAAAAATTATTACAAATATAGAGCTTTATAAAGCTACGTTTAAAGAGACAAATAGCTACCAGGAGTATTCACAATAGATAACGAAAAAAAGAAGATAAATGCAATAGATCCGACAGAGAGAGAGAGAGAGAGAGAGAGAGAGAGAGAAGAGGGCAACTAACGTGCAATGAAAAAGAATAAAGACACGTCACACACGGACCAAAATGATCCTATTACGAGAAAACTTTTCCTCATACCCAACATTTATCTCCCTCACCTACTCCTCATCCCCTTCTTGGTCTTCTTGGTCTCCTCCTCCTCCTCCTCCTCCTCCTCCTCCTCCTCCTCCTCCTCCTCCTCCTCGCCTTCGTCTTCCTCTTCTCAACAATACCTGTCTGGAAAAAGAACTTTCTCGTCCATAATTCTTGACCCTCAAATAAATTCTCTTAGTGATCGGCAGAGGAAGAAGAGAAGCAGGAGGAGGAGGAAGAAGAGGGGAGGAGGAAAAGACGGAGGAAAAGAAGATGAAGGCGGAGAAGAAGGACAAGAAGAAAACGAAAACTGAAGAGAAGTGATGGAGGAGAAGGCAAAATAAAAGTAAGGACAAGAAACAGACTGTGATGAAGAGGTTTGGAGTAAGGAAAAATTAAATGAAGAAGACGTAAAGGAATATAAATAAGAGGACGAGGAGGAAGGAGAGGAAATTAAAAAAACAGTGGAGGGGAAAGAGAAGTAGGAGGAGGAGGAGGAGGACGAGGAGGAGGAGGAGGAAGAAGAAAAAGAGGAGGAAGAGGAGGAATTACCTTATCGCATTTCGTTTCCTATAATCCTCTTAATCTTTCTTGAGGTGATTATCCAAACCTTTAAATCTTCTCACCTGTCACTTAACTCTCCTTGCCACACACCTCACATCCCCTCTTACGTCTTTCTTCTTCCTCTCCTCCTCCTCCTCTTCCTCGTTCTCCTCTTCCTCCTCCTACTCCTCCTCCACCACCTCAACTGTTCCTTAAGTCACTACTAACACTACGAAAAGAGAAAAAGGATAAGTAAAAAGAAGAGGAAGGGCCTGAGGAGTAAAAAGAGTACGAAAAGGAGGAGACGGTTGAAGGAGAAATAAGTAGAAGAAAAGTAAAAGAGCAGAAGGAACAGGAATAGAGAAGAGAAAGTAGAGTAGAGAAAAGAATGTGGTGGAGAGAAGAATAAAACAGAATAAATTAAAAATGGGTAACAGGAATAATTATGGTGAAAATACAGGTAAGAGAGTAGAAAGAGCAGGAGAAGCAGACAGCCAAAGAGGAGGAGCAGGATAGAGAAGAGAAACGCGGTGGAGAGAAAGATAAAATAAAATAAATAAATACGAAAAGGATAACAGAAAAAAATAAGATGAAACAAACAGGTAAATAGAAACGAGAAATAAGACCTCCCTGCCCTGCCTATGAAAAGGTCGAATGAAAATATATATAAAAAAAAAAACTGAATAAAACCGAGAAAGGGGCGAGATAAATAAAAATAGAATAAATAAATGAAAAAAAGGTATCAAGAAAAAAAGAAAAAAACAAAAAGAAACGGAAAATAAGACCTCCCACCACAGCGTATGAAAAGATCAAAAGAAAAAAAACACAAAAGAAGACATCGAGAAAGGGACGAGGAGAAGAATAAAAATAGAATAAATAAATGAAAAAAATATTACAAGAAAAAGAAATAGGAAAAACAGGACCCCGAAAATAAAACCTCCCTGCGCAGCGTATGAAAGGTCGAATAAAAGGAGAAAAGGTACAAATGAAAACAGCTCCTCATGAGCACCTGCCGGAAATTTGTGTGTACCTGTAATTACGTACATGGCTGGCTCAGAATGCACCTTGGCAGCCAGGTACACACGGGAGAGGAATGAGGTTTACATGCGTGATTTGGGGCGTGTGTATGTTTTGTTAAGGGTGGAGGGTATGTGTGTTCGTATGTATGTATAAAAGTATGTACGTATGAAAGTATGTATGAGCGTATATTTGTATGTGTTTTACTTTTTCCTTTAACATAGAACAAAGTTGACAGTTTTTTTGCTTCATATTTTTTTTAAAGTTGTTTTTAACCATTTGTCGGATCTGGGTTTTTTTCCTTGTTTGTTTGAAAATCTCAGTTTACTTTTATATAGTTTCAAGTTTTAAGTGATTATTGGTTTACGTTTAATTATTCCGAGATAAAGTTCAGTGAAGTTTTAGCAATTTTATATTTTTACTTCTTCTATGGACTGCAATAAAGAAAAACACTTTTGGCAATGTCATATGTCCATTAACCAATATATCAATGCATCTATGTTGTGTCACGCGAATGGAAGTTTAAATTTATGTACCGTATATATGTACGTATGTAAGTATATAAATAAGTTTGGTGAGGTACTGTGAATGTATGTATGATTATAAGTATGTGTGTATGCAAGTGTGTGTGTGTGTGTGTGTGTGTGTGTGTGTGTGTGTGTCTGCAGTGTGTAAGAATATGGACGTGTGTACCTAAGTATGTATGTATTCCGGGCCGGCGTGTGTACCTTCAGTCAGGTGTGTGTAGACGCAATCGAGGAGTTGTGTACACATAGTGGAGTGTTACGCACACAAAGGGTCAGAACGCAGTGTACACACGCTCAGAGAAAAGGAGTACACACACACACACACACACACACACACACACACACACACACACACACACACTCTCTCTCTCTCTCTCTCTCTCTCTCTCTCTCTCTCTCTCTCTCTCTCTCTCTCTCTCTCTCTCTCTCTCTCTCTCTCTCTCTCTCTCTCTCTCTCTCTCTCTCTCTCTCTCTCTCTCTCTCTCTCTCCAAATGTTTATTAAATTGAATGGAAATAAAAATCTACCTTGCAACATATATTTTAATTACATGGTGCTCCTCTCTCTCTCTCTCTCTCTCTCTCTCTCTCTCTCTCTCTCTCTCTCTCTCTCTCTCTCTCTCTCTCTCTCTCTCTCTCTCTCTCTCTCTCTCTCTCTCTCTCTCTCTCTCTCTCTCTCTCTCTCTCCAGGTTTCCCCTTTCAGCTTTATCTCCAAGACTTTTGGAAATGGAGACTGTTACTCTTCCTTTTCT
>NC_066530.1:4513792-4528792 GCF_024679095.1 Eriocheir sinensis | reverse complement strand
CACACACACACACACACACACACACACACACACACAAAGAACGTAGCAACTTTCAAAACTTAGTGGGAGAATAATAAAAAATACACAATAAAAAGAGTTAAAGAGAGTAAAACTAAAATTATGACAAACGCACCACTTCCCTACACTGTCCACACACACACACACACACACACACACACACACACACACACTTTTGACTCTCACAACAAATATTTCCAAAGGCCAAAAAAGAGGGTAGTTGGGTCCTCATCAGTGTCTGTCCCATTCACGATGCAGAAGCCTTGTCAAACTGTCCCTATGCTCATAAAACTACCAATGGAAATACCAACAACAACCTCTACGAAAGCCTGATCATATACGGGTGGCCACTCTTCTTTGCTCTCTTTTGTAATGGTAGTGATTAGCGAGCTTGTTTTCTCCTTAATTATATTTTCTTGCCCTTGAGCTGCTCCCTTTACTGTAAAAAATAAGGCCCGAAATGTTTGAGAATATGGCAGACCGCTGGCCGAGGAATACGGAATGAAGTTAGATCAGATCAGCGTTACCGAAGGGGGAAGGAGCGGCCTCTTGCTGAGTCTGGGTATCAACGTTGGCTCGGTAAATAACACGCTGGTGCATGTCGTATGAAGGCCGCCGGATCGAGGGCGCGGGACAAGGTTAGCCACGATTTGTGATGCGTTGGTGAGGGGTAAACAGCGGCCTTGTGCTCTATCGGGGCGGGAGGGAATACATTAACGTCAGAAATAGAGAATTTGAACCGGTTTGAGAGATCTTTGTCCTCCAATATAGTAATACTTCATGATGTTGGTGTTGATGATGATGATGATGATGATGATGTTGATATCGAGGTATCTTATCTGATTCCTATCCTTCTGTCTTTGTATTTTAATAGTGTCTGTATATTTTCCTCCCAAAATTGATCTCACTTTTGGCCACTTTTCTAAACCTTTTTTATATGGGCAGTGATTAGAGGGCTTTTTTCTCTTTTTTTTTGTCCTTGAGCTGCTTCCTTTACTGTAAAGAAAAAATAGTTCCTTGCCTTTGTTGGAGGAGTGTTCTATTGTTACATTTTCCTTTCTTGAATGTATAGAATCAGTTCATTTGCTGTGTAGTCAAGTACCGATCAGACGAGTGTACATTAGTTTTTGTTTTGATGTTTTTACTGAATGTGCTTTTAGTGTACCGAAAAAAAAATATACGACACCGCTCTCTCTCTCTCTCTCTCTCTCTCTCTCTCTCTCTCTCTCTCTCTCTCTCTCTCTCTCTCTCTCTCTCTCTCTGCGTACGATAAAAAGCCCAAAACGAAGAGAAACAACACAACGCATCCAACAGTCATGCATCAGAGCCACGCATTTGTGTATCAAGTGACGCTCCTGCTGATTGCCTTTGCTCTAAAAATTCTCTCCCTTCGTTCGTTTCACCCGCTCATTTTGCTGCAGCGTCCTTGGCCGTCGGTGGAAAATTCAAGGACGTGGTGAAGGGGCAGAGGAAAACAGGGAAAAAGGTAAGAGTTTTCCGGGGAGTTAAGGAAAAGAATTGAGGAATAAACATTGAGAGGGAGGGTGTGCAGAAGAGAGAGGGAGGACGAGACACGGTGCAGGAAAGAGGGAAAGGAAAAAGAGAGCGAAAACAGACACGGACGAAGACGAGATGGCATGAAGAAGAGGCAATTTAAAGGTCACTTCTCCCATTCGAATAAAATGCTAAAAAAGACGCAAAAACTTTCAAAGAACAGACGAAAAAAGTTAAAAGTTGACACACATGGAACAAAAGACAATGGAAAGGTTAAAAACTTCGACTGAACAACCTAATCGTAGCAAGAAAAAATAAAAGAAAAAAATGAGCAAAAAGACACCCCCAAAAAAAGCAGAGAAAAATAATAGGAAAGACACAAGCATAGTAGATATAAAAGACAATTCTTGGGTCAAACGTCCACTGTTTTACCTACATAGTCACAGTTAATATAAAAAAAAAAAAAGTACACTAAAAAGATGCACGCAGAGAAAAGACTCACGAAGAAGAGAAATAAGACACAAACAAGCCAAGAAAAAGACAAAGCGAGAGAGAGAGAGAGAGAGAGAGAGAGAGAGAGAGAGAGAGAGAGAGAGAGAGAGAGAGAGAGAGAGAGAGAGAGAGAGAGATAGAGAGAGACAGAGAGACAGACGGTGAGACAGACAGAGAGACAGACAGCTAGACAGAAGAAGGCAGAGACAGAGAAAGGCCAAACATCTACTCCGTAACCTATTCACAGACACAAAAAATCCTTAACCAGACGCGAGCCATTCCGGGAAGAGGAAAAAAAGAGCCAAATAGACACAGGCGGCCCGGCGGCGTGTAGGAGAGGCCAGGCTAAGGTCGGGCTGCCGGTGTCAGGAGAGTGCACGGCTCGGAAAAACGCGTCCCATGTTCCGCCACGCATAGATTTGCATCGGCTCCGGACAGCGCCATCCGTTGAAGCTGAGATGGTGTATAGAAGCGGACGTACGGACATTCAGACAGACAGACAGGGAGAGGAGGCTGAGGAGGAAACAGGGGCAACTAAAACATACGGGAAGACGGACATATAGACGGAGGCAGTAAAAGGAGGTTGAAGAGGAGAAATAGACAAAGCAAACATACGTAAAAGAGGACAATGAAGCTGATTAGGTGTATAAAAGGGGACGTACCGACATGTAGACAGACAGACAGAAAAAGGACTTAAAAGAGGTGAGAGGGGGTAAAGAAAGCAGACAAAAAGATGGGTGAAAAGATACAGACAAGAGGAAAGGGCAAAACAAGTAAATTGATAAACAGACAGACAGACAGCAGGAGGAGACCGAAAAGAAAAAAATGGGGTAAAGCAAACAGGGTGGAAAGACAGATGAAAAAGACAGGCAGCAATAGAAGGTAGAAGGGGGAAAAAGAGCAATGGAAGTAGATGAAAAGAAGAACAGAAAGACTGGCAGCAAAGGAAAGAAAAAGAGTAGAAAGGGTAAAATTTCCAGACAGAGGGAGAAGCAATAAGCACGAGAGGGTTGAAGAGAAGGGAAAAGGGGTAACGTAGGCGAACAGGAAGACGGACGGAAAGAGAATTAACATAGACGGAAAGGGGACAGAAGGGGGCATACGGACAGAAGGAAAGAGATGCTAAAATTGTGTTCAGAAACGCAGGAACGAAAAGAGGGGGCGAGACCACAACAGGGGCGTAAAAAAAGGATGTGGAGGAATAGAAGAAAGAAAGAAGTAGAGATAAAGAAGAGGAAACTGGGTGGCGGAAGAGGAAGAGGAGGAAACGGAGTAGAAGTGGGAGGTGGAGGAGGAGGAGGAGGAAGAGGGTTGGTTAGAGGAATGGAAAAAAGAAAGAATTGAGTGGAGAGAAAGAAGGGAAAATTGGGTAGAGGAAGGGGAAGAGGAGGAAACGGAGTGGGAGTGGGAGGTGTAGGAGGAAGAGGAGGAGGAGGAAGAGGAGGAGGAGGAAGAGGAGGAGGAGGAAGAAGAGGGTTGGTTAGAGGAATAGAAGAAAGAATGAAGTATAGGGAGAAAGAAGGGGAAACTGAGTAGCGGAAGATGAAGAGGAGGAAACGAAGTAGGAATGGGAAGTGAAGGAGGAGAAGGAGGAGGAGGAAGGTTGGTTAGAGGAATAGAAAAAAAGAAAGAATGAAGTAGCGAGAAAAAAGGGGAAACTGGGTAGCGGTAGAGGAAGAAGAGGAAACGGAATAGAAGTGGGAGGTGTAAGAGGAAGAGGAGGAGGAGGAAGAGGAGGAGGAGGAGAAGGGTTGGTTAGAGTTTCCGGGTGAGTGCAACCCAATAATCACCGTTAATGATCGTCTTAAGGCGGGCGACAGGTGGCATTAGTAACGATCAGGACCCGGATGAGCTGAAGCACCTGCATCCATCTGATAGTAGAGCCCCCCCCACCCTCCTAGGCCCTCCCCTAACCCCCCCTCCCCTATACAACCCTTCCTTA
Source organism: Eriocheir sinensis (assembly GCF_024679095.1). Classification (NCBI taxonomy): domain Eukaryota; kingdom Metazoa; phylum Arthropoda; class Malacostraca; order Decapoda; family Varunidae; genus Eriocheir; species Eriocheir sinensis. Next base: position 4,524,846 of record NC_066530.1, on the reverse strand, counting down.
CCCTCTGTCCTCCATCCTAGCTCTCTACTCTCCTTTCAGCCCTTCTTCTCTCCCTCCTCTCCTCCACTACCTCCCCCACCCTTCCTCCCTCCACCCATGCCTCCAGTTCAAATCCCCCAAGTCCCCCTCCCTCCCTCCAATCCTCCCCTCCCCTTCCCCCTCCATCCTAGTCCTTCACTTTCTTCATCAACCCTTCTTCTCTCCCTCCTCTCCTCCACTACCTCCCCCATCCTTCCTCCCTCCACCCATGCCTCCAATGCAGTCCCCCCAAGTTCCCTCCCTCTCTCCAATCCTTCCCTCCTCTTCCCCCTCCATCCTAGTCTTTCACTTTCCTCATCAACCCTTCTTCCCTCCCTCCTTTCCTCCTCTACCTCCCCTTCCTTTCCTTTAATCCTCCACCTTCTTCTCTTAACCTCGCTTCCTTCACCCAGTCCTTCAATCCCTTCCCCAGTCCCTCCTACCGACCCTCCAATCCTCTTCCTTCCTCTCCTCCCTTCACCCTCCCTCCACTCCCTCCTACGTCCATTAGCCCTTCCTCCTTCCGCTCTATTACTCCATCCCTTCACATCAACCCTCGCTTCCTCCCTTCTCTCCCTCTCTTCATCCTTCCTTGTTTCACCCCCCCTACCTTCAATACCTCTTTAGCATTCGTCTAGCTCTCAGTCTTCTTTTACCGTGTTTCTCCTTTTTTTCCCATTCCCTCCTTTTGTTATCGTTTTCGTTGTTTTTTTTGTGTAGTGATTGTTTGCTATTGTTTGTCTTGTTCATTGCATCGTTCCTGTTCTTCTTGTTCATGCTGTTTTTTGTTCTCTTTCTTTTCCTTCATTTTACTCTCCCTTCCTTCTTCCCTATTTCAGCAGCTTCCTCTCTTCTCTACTTCTTTTCCTTCTCACCGATGCTTAACCCTTTTCACAGGTTTCTTCTATTTCCTCTCTTCCCTACCTATATAATCCTTCCTCTGTTTCTCCTTTCCTTATTTTCAACCATTTCTCCCTTCTCTATACCATTCCCTCAATTATCAGTATGTTCACAGCTTCCGCCCACTGCCTCCATTTCTTACCTATTCACAACCGTCCCTCCAGTTCTTCCCCACTTTCTCCTTCTCCTACCTTCCTCTCGTTCCTCTTTACCAGTACTCCAATTCTTAGTTTTCGTACTTAATGCGTTCTTAATTTTTTTCTTAACTCCTTCTACTTCTCTAATTCTTCTTTTACTCACAATCCTATTTCCAGTGCTCACCTATTTCCTCCTTTGCATACCTTTTCCCTCTACCTTTCCTTCTAACTTTTTACTATCCTTCTTCCGATTTTCACTCTTCCTTTCACCTTCCCCATTTCAAACTCTTACTTTTCTCCTTCCTTTAACCTTCTTTCAGCTCTACATTTCGACCTTTCTCTTCCTCCCAAAATACCCTCATCCATACCTCCAAATTTCCCTTCTCTGCCAGTCACCTTCCCTTCCTACTGTATCCCTCCATTTCTATCTCCTACTTTTCTTCCTCCCTGAACCTTCTTTCAGCTCTACATTTCGACACTTCTCTTCCTCCCAAAATACCCTCATCCACACCTCGAGATTTCCCTTATCTGCCAGTCACCTTCCCTCCCTACTGCATCCCTTCATCCTTCGCTTCCTCCCTTCCTCTATCCTTTCACCCTATCCTTGCTGTCCCTCCACCCACCTTCCTTCTCTACGTGTTTCTCTCCACCTTTCCCTTACTATCTCCACGTCTCTGTCCACCTTTGCTCTCTATATGCATCCACTCTCCCTTTACTCCTTCCACCCTTCCCTTACTCCCTCCCTACATCCTCCCTCCCCCCTTCCCTTACTCCCTCCCTACATCCTCCCTCCCCCCTTCCCTTACTCTCTCCGTTCACCCTTTCCGTACCCCTTCCTACCACTCTCCTCCTTCCACCCTTCCCTTACCCCCTCCCTTACCCCTTTCCTTATCCCCTCCTTGCCACTAACCTCCTTCCACCCATCCCATACCCCTCCCTGCACCCTTTCCTTACCCCTTCCTTCCACTCTCCTCCTTCCACCCTTCCCTTACCTCCTCCCTTCCCCATTCCATTCCCCCTTCCCTGCCACTAACCTCCCTTCACCTTCCTTTAATCTCTCCTTACTAATGGAACGATAATACCCAGCTTTCCTCTATCTAGTCCTCCCCTCATCTTCCATCTTCCATCATCACCTCCATCTCCACCCCGTCCAGAAGCCTTCTCTTTGTTCCTCTTATCTCTCCTTCCCCTGTCTTCCTTCCCCTTCCTCTGCTTCTTGATCTCTATTTTTCTCTTTCCTTCTATCCTTCCTCCTCCTTTCCCTTTGTTGAATCTACATATATTAGTATTTGTCTCTGTTTTCCCCTTTATCTATCCGTTTTCTTCCTTCTCTTAGTCCTTTCATTAACCTTTACTTACTCTCTCTCTCTCTCTCTCTCTCTCTCTCTCTCTCTCTCTCTCTCTCTCTCTCTCTCTCTCTCTCTCTCTCTCTCTCTCTCTCTCTCTCTCTCTCTCTCTCTCTCTCTCTCTCTCTCTCTCTCATCTAATCTTACTTCTTGCGGTCCTTTCTCCTTTTTTTTGTAATTTAGGAAGAACATAATGAAGCGGAGGAGGAAGGAGATAATGATAATGACGAAGGAGGAAGAAGAGAACAAAAACGAAAACAGAACAAGAAGAGTAAGAATGTTAACATGAACAAGAAAAATAGAACAAAAACAGGAATAAGAAAGATACGATAAACAACCAAAACACAAAACAACAAAAATACTAACAGCAAGAGGAAGAACAGGAAGAGGAAAATATGCGAAAGAAGAAGCTGAGAAGAAACAGAATGCATAAGAGACGAGGGAGGAGGAGGAGGAGGGGGAAGAGGAGGAGGAGGAGGAGGAGGAGGAAGGGGAAGAGGAGGAGCAGGAGGAGGAAAAGCAGGAAAAATGAACCGCAGGATTGCATAAAGTGGAAAGAAAACGAGATTATATACAAGAAAATAAAGTTAAGGGTTGATGTCGGGGAGAACTAATCTATTTTTGTCTTCTTAACGAGCCAGCGGAGTAACACCAATAACAACAACAACAACGACAACAATAACATTACTACTACTACTACTGCTACTACTACTACTACTGCAACTACTACTACTGCTACTACTACTACTAACAACTGCTACTACTACTACTATTACTACTACTACAACTACTGCTACTACTACTATTACTACTACTACTACTACTACTACTACTACTACTACGACTGCTACTTCTACCACTGTAACGAAGGCCATAATCATATAAAAAAATATCGTTCTTCAAACCTAGTAAATGAAAGTAAAGAAAAATAAATAAGTTGAGCAAATATAATCAACAAAAACAACTACAATACAAACATCAATAACAACGAAAATAGTAAAACAACATTATTTTCACCAACACTAAAACCACCACCACCACCACCACCACCACCATGAATAAACAAAATCTAATTCACTCTCATCTCGCCGCACACTTCTCTATACTTTTTTATTAGACCTTTTTGGTAATTTTTCGTACCATACTTTTTTTTCCTTTTCTTTATTCCCGAGTCCTTGATCTCCTTGGCCTGATTGCCTGATTTTTTTTCATTTCACTCTCTTACGACAGCAAAACTCACGCAAGATTCACGCCTGTCTGTCTGTCTATCTATCTATCTGTGTGTCTATTTTATCTGTGCATCAATAATTTTTTTACGGTTTTTTTTTAGGTATTTTCATACGTATTCATCGATGGTTACTTCTGTCAATCGGTTCGTCTGTCTGTCTGTCTTGTGATTATCCTGTCTCTGTCTCTGTCTGTATATCAATTTGTAGTTTTTGCATACATTTTTCTCTGTCTATTTCCTGTATTTCTTCATAGATTTATATTTGCGTGTGTCTGTCTGCTTGCGTCTGTTTATGTGTCTGTCTGTGTCTTGTTATCACTGTCCGTCACTCAATCCATCTCCATCTCTTTTTTATCTCCTTACTTGGTTTATGTGTCCGTCTAGTCCTATTTTTTTCTATTTTCCTGTCAGGCGAGGTGGAGCACAAGGAATAAGAACAGAAACTGAAAAAGACCTTTCAGTATTTTTGCCCCTATGTCCTTGTACCCATTTCTTTGTTTTCTTTTCTTTTTGACTCGCCATTTTATTCTTTCTATCTCTATGCTAAAAATGAATAGCCAGAAACGGTGAAGAGGAATAACAAGAAACAATTGAACTATATGGATTTCTGTCACCTGATCCCTCTATTTACCTGCATCTAGATCCATGTTGTTTCAAGAAAAAAAAATGAAAACAAAAAAAAACAGACTTTTTTATTTTTTATTCTCCACTCCCTCATATTTCCATCTTAATTTCATTCATCTATTAGAAATAGGACGATGAGAACAAACGAAGATAATGAAGATGTGGAAATGAAAAATGAGGAGAAAAGAAAAGAAAAAGACAGATGAGAAAATTAAGAAACAATAGACCAAAACAAAGATATAAAAATGAAGACATGAAAACAGAAGTAAAGAAAGATGACACCGGGACGAAGATGAAAATATGAAAACACAAACAAGATATTTGAGCCTTTAAGATAAGAATAAAGAGAAGAAAAGATGAGTATAAAAAAACGGGGATAGGAAGACAAGAACAACGGGGAGCCGGTGGCTGAGTGGTTAGCGTGCCGTCACCGCATCCAGGAGGACGCGGGTTCAAGTCCTGTGACCGCCGCCACACCTGGGATTTTTTCAGTCACCGCCAAATGGCCTAAGACTACCCACATGCTGTCCTGAAGACCACCTACCAACCCGAACTTTAGATTCCCTCTCTAAAGAGAGACTCAATGATGAGCTCCGGAGGGGCAGCATGAACCAAACAAGATGGCACCACTATAAACACTATCTTGCGCCAAAATGGGAGGGGGCCAACCATCAGGCACCACAAAGAGAGCCTACCGGCTCCATAGGCCGAAACGTTAGGAAAAAACAAGAATAGATGCAAATAAGAAGAGAAAGATACCTGAGCCTACCCTGGACGGTTGAAACTCAGCACGAAGACCTGAGGAAGTTGGCGAAAACAAGTTGAATGTTTATCCCGGCTGGCGGGGGACTCCGTAGACTTACATACGCTCAAAAACACACACACACACACACACACACACACTCTCTCTCTCTCTCTCTCTCTCTCTCTCTCTCTCTCTCTCTCTCTCTCTCTCTCTCTCTCTCTCTCTCTCTCTCTCTCTCTCTCTCTCTCTCTCTCTCTCTCTCTCTCTCTCTCTCTCTCTCATACGAACGACAAATGAAAACGACGAGAGACCAAAAGAGAGAAAGAGAAGATAGAAAAGATAGAGAGAGAGAGAGGAGGGCTCCAGTCCTCCTAAGTCTCCGGCCCGCCAATAACATGTCCAGTTTAACGTCTTATTACGCCAATACAGCGCCATTAGCGTCCCCGGAGCCTCGTGTTCAACAGGCCAACTACTTAAGGATTCACCCTAAATTGACAGGTATTTGTACCCGAGAGATGAGTCCAATTAGAGAAAGAGGGAGGCTGGCTGGCTGGCAAGTTACCCAGCTGGCTACCTGGAAGGCTGATCCTCCCGGCTACCTGGCTGCCTTACTATATGACGGTGTGTTCTACTGGGTGGCTGGCTTCCTTGCTGATTGAAGGAATGGCTACTTGGTTTTGTGGCTGAATGCAGGGATGGGTAGCTATATCCCTACTTTTTTTGGCTTCTTGACTGGAATATTCATTGGCTGACTGGCTTGCTAGTTGGCTGGAAAGATGGATAAGTGGAATACACAAACACTCACAGCTAAAGGGAAGGGAAAAGCACAAATCCCCAAAAGTAAAATGACGAGAGAGATAAACAAAGGAAGACAGGAGAAAGACATTAGAAAGGAGGGAGGATGGAAGACACAAACCCTGGCAAAGGAGGAAGAGTAATGTTGGATAGACGGATAGATGGAAAGAGGGTTGGAGGGAGGGAGGGAGGGAAGCATGGATGGAGTGGATGAATGACTTCGGTAGCTGGCTGACTACTTGGTTGATTAGCTTACTGGATGGCTGCCTTCTTGAATATCTATAGCAACAAGACTCACTAGGGAGATACCAAAGGGACAGAAATAGAGAAAAGTAAGAATAATCAAACGAAAGAACTTGTATGGAGAGATTATACAAAAAAGAAAAGAAATTAAAGTTACTCCTCGGCCAAGCAGCACAAGATAAAAAAAAAAGCTAGAAGATGAAGATAGATAGAGCAGCGTCACGTACATACAAAAAAAAAAAAGGAAATTGGCTCACGTACAGAGATAGAACCGAACGCCCGGAAAAAGGAGCGGCCGCGTTAATAATACAAAATCCTGCGTGTGCTGCTTCCTTATTCAGCAGGACACGACGCTTCCGGGCGTTTGATGGAGCCAAAAAGAAGAAATAGATGACAGGAAGCGAAAAATGGTGACCGAGAGGAGTTGTGATGGAGAAGGAAATGGTGTGTGTGTGTGTGTGTGTGTGTGTGTGTGTGTGTGTGTGTGTGTGTGTGTGTGTAAAAAGAGCCAGGTAGAGAGATAGCGAGAGAGAAAAAACGAACAATGGGAAAAATACACCACTCACATTATTTTCAGGATTACGAAGAGGTCATTTCCTTCTTTAGCGAGATAAAACAGTACGCGTGAGACAAAAGCAAAAACAAAAACAGAAAATCCAATAAAACACTTGAACGGTACGATAATGGAAAAAAAACAGAAAAGGAGATAGAAAAAGAAAAGCAGATAAGAAATAAAAATAAGGAAGAAAGAAAAAGACACAGAGCCACTCAACTTAAAGAAGGAAAAAAGTCACTGAAACAGACGAGTACAAATGTAAAAAGATATGGCAGATAAAAATGAGGAGGAAGAAGAAAAACGGAGGCAGAAAAGAAGGGAGACAATAGTAAAAAAGGAATATACAAACACACACAGCTAAAAGGAAGGGAAGAGCACATATCCCAAAAAAAGTAAAATGACGAGAAAGATACAAAGGAAGACAGGAGAAAGACATTAGGAAGGAGGGAGGATGGAAGACACAAACCCAGGCAAAGGAGGAAGAATAATGTTGTAGCAGAGAATATGAAGGCAAGGAAAAGTAAAAAGAGACTGAAAGGAAAGATGGAAGAACAGAAGCAAGGAAGGGCAAAAGAAAGGAAAATGAAAACACCCACATACTTAAATAGGAGGAGGAATGAAGGTGATGCGGAGATATGAAAAAGAGGAAGATAGGAAAAAAAATACGGATGAAGAAGGAACACAGAAAGAAGGAGGAGACAATGAAGAAGAAGGAGATGGAAGACACGCACTAAACAACAATCAGGAGAAAGAAGGGCTTTGATGCGGAGTACCAAAGTAAGGAAATACAAAAAAATAAAGTACTATGAAGTTAGAGCGTGAAAAGGATGAAGGGTATAAGCAGGAAGGGCAAGGAAAAATAGAACCAGAGTAAGGGCTTTGGCGCAGAGTACGAACGTAAGACGATAAGAAAAATAAAGTAGGAAGAAACGGGATTTTATATGGATGAAGGGTATAAGAAGAAGGAAAAGTAGCACTATCAACCAAAGTAAGGCGACAAGCGAATAGAGTAAAGAGGACAAAAGGGAAGTGGCATAAATAAATAGGAAACAGTGTAAGGAAAGGGAAAAGAAAAAAAAGGAGTAACAAAAGAAAGAAGAAAGATGTATGCAGCAGGGTAAGGAAAGGGGAGATAAGAGAATAAAAAAAGGCACCAGGAGAAATAAATAAATGAGTAGACAGCACAATTAGGGAAGAACAAAGAAAATAAAAAGAAATGGAAATACAAGGAAGAAGCAGAACGAAAAAGGAGAGTGGGAAGAAAAAGAAAAAAACACCTAGCAAATCAGTGAAAGGAAGAATGAGGTTACAAGATGAGATAGTGACGTCATTCTCTCCTGATTCAACTAATTCATTCCTCTCAGATTAAAGAAGAGAGCGAGCAGGAGAAAAAGAAGGACAACAACAAGAATAAAAACAAAGAAAACAACATCAACAACAACAAAAACAACAACAACCCCTGGATATGGTTCAGTGGATACGAAGGAAAATGAAGACTAGAAGGGAATGCGAGGCGAAAAAAACGGGAATTCCGAACATACTGGAAAAAAATATAATGGTTGGTATGTCGTTGGAAGGGAATAAGAGGGGAGGGGAGGGAGGGAGGGGAGGGGAAGGGGTAAAGGGGGGAGAGAAAATGGGAAAAAAAATAATTCGAGGGACAGAATTCCATATTAGAGTGGGAGGAATGGTTTGAGTTCATGAAAAAGGATGTAGGAATAGAAAAAAAATGACATGGAGTGATAGATAGATTGATAGACAGAGAAAGTTAGATAGATAGATAGATAGATAGATAGATAGATAGATAGATACAGAAATTACAGACAAATAATGAAACGGGAAGGAAAGTGGAAAAGGCGAAAAAGGGCAATAAAGCAAAGTAACAGAAAATAATAAAATATGGCTCGTACATAATTTCTGAGGCACTAAATAAATTAACAAGCAACACCACTTTGAGCAGAAAAAAAGCTAATATAACTACACAAATAAATAACGAAAAAATAACACGCAAATTAGAGAATAAATTATGAACTGGGCTAAACAATCACTACCAGGAGACGCAACAATATATAGGTCGGTACTATTAAACACTCTCGCTTCCCACATCAGCTATTACTAAAGGCCAAAGAGGGGGTCAGTCGGGTTTTAATGAGTGTTTCTTTAGGTTCACAGTACAGAAGAAGGGTCAAAATACCACCAGGGTCATAAAACTACTCCTGGAAATGCCCACAACCCCTACGAAAGCCTTGTCAAATATGTGTTCTTGGGCAGCGATATGTCTCATAATACGAATCTTGAGTCTGTTTTAATCGGTTTAGTTTAATACTTTTTAGCTTACTTTGAATTTGAGCTTAGTGCAGTATAGTTTTCATTAGATTGAGTCGGTTTGTATTACTTCGAGCTTAGTTTACTATAGTTTAATTTACCTTTGTTTGAGTTTAGTTTAGATTAGTATAGTTTGCCAATTAGTACACTAAGTCTTTCAGTTTAAGTTTCTTTAGTGAAGTTTTTATCTCGGCTTAGTTTACCTTCATCTTAGTTTAATTTTGGTTTAGATTTGTTTAGTTTGAATTGAGCTTTATTTAGTTAAGATTAGTTTAGTTTGCCTTCACCTAAGTTTAGTTTAGTGGAGCTTCGTCTTAGTTTAGTTTAGTTTTGATTCATATTCGTTCGCCTTGAATCATCGTCGGCGTTCATCGGTCGGGTCTCCTTTAGTTCGGTTCGGTCCGCGTCGGGTTTCAGCGTGTCAATCCCCGTCTTTAGCTGCGGCATTTGGGGATTAGGCGCTCTTTGGGGGCAGCCTCTTTTTCCATTACCGCTAATCACCCAGCCAGTCAGCCAATCATCCGCAGCTCTCACTCATCGACAGGCAAAGTTACACATTACACGATACAGGTAATTGTACAGTAAAGGAAACAGAGGCAATTAGAGGCCCCGGGTACTGCTCTCACACACAAGTAATAATATACAGAGTGAGGGAAATATATGCAATTAGGCGCTACAGAACCTGCCCTACCAAAGGAAATTATACAGTGTGAAGAAAACAGGTCATTTGTGGCTGCGTTATATTTATACAGCGATGGGGACTCAAGGCCTCAGTGGAAGAATAAAGACCTCACAAAACGATGCTCAAACAAAAAAGGAAACATGCTAAAAAGTACACAGCCATATTTGACTCGATAAATGTCTTGATACTCTCCACTTGAAAGCGTTCGCGTCGTACTGCGTAGTACTATGATATATTATATCATAGTACTAGAAAGAGGAAACATGACTATTGTATGCTGTGTTTACTGTCATAATGTTTATGTGTCACCTGAACGACCCAAAAAACTAAGGCCCATATTCTTAAACGTATCCGTTTCCCATTACAATTAATCCTTCAGGCAACAGAGGAGATTAGCTGGGAATTCAAAGGTTTGTTTGTTTTTTTCGTTCAGGATGCAGAAGCCGTGTAAAACAATCACTAGCATCACAAAACAGTCCATGGAAGTTCCAGCAACTTCTACGAGAGGCTTTTCAAAAAGACGAAATGAGGCGCTGATATGTGCCAAGGGCTATTTTGGGACACTACGTTAACATTCTTAAGTATCTCCCGCAAGTTTTGGTTGGCCTACATATACCGCATTTTGACGAAATCTTCAGATTAATTTCCCTCGAGTAATCTTAGGACAGTATTACTAAACACTTCCGTCTCTAGGCATATATATATATATATATATATATATATATATATATATATATATATATATATATATATATATATATATATATATATATATATATATATTTTCATATGGGTTTTGGGCATTTCCAGGGGTAGTTTTATGTACCTGGTGGTAGTCTGGCCCTTCGTCTGTACCATGAATATGAATAAACACTCATTGGAACCCGATTCATCTCTTTTTTGTCCTTTTGCAATAGTGGATGTGAGAGGCGGTGGCGTCTGAAAATACCGACCTGAGTTTGAGAAGTGACACTAATGCAATTCTGTTTCGCGGTTGTATGTTTCTTTTTCTACGCCACTTTTTAACTCTGAGTATATGATTGGGACTTGAGATCAGGGATATTTCGCCCCACTGAAAAGCGTTGAAAATGAATTATGTTCTCTTACCGAATCAATTTTACAGGAGACTAATCTTAGGAAGGAATACAGAAGGCTTACCACTCGTCTCTGTTCGTCTACCTCAGCTCTCTGGTCGCCCATCACTTACCTGTAGGAGAAGAAAGATCAGGATTAGCATTCGTGTCAAAATGGAAGATAAACAAGATCATACAAAATCACACAGAAAAATCATCTGTTCTACATCCAAAAAAAAAAAAAATTAACTTAAAAACTCCCTTCATCCCCAACGAATAATACTGTTTAAAAGAATATATGGATGGTGAGGAAAAGACTGAAAAAAAATGCAGTTCCCAAAAAAGAAACGGAGGGGAAGAGGATCATATTTCCACGGGTGTA
>NC_066530.1:4488792-4508792 GCF_024679095.1 Eriocheir sinensis | reverse complement strand
ACCTTGGTGTCAACTGCAAATTTCGATATTGTGGATTTCAGTCCTGATTCTAGGTCATTGATATATATGATAAAGAGGATGGGTCCCAGCACTGACCCTTGAGGCACTCCACTAGTGACTGGAAGCCAATCGGAAGGCTGTCCGTTGAGTAGTACTCGTTGTTTTCTGTCGGTGAGCCAATCTCTTATCCACGCGATCAGATTGGCTCCGATGCCCGCCGAGTGCAGTTTCTTAAGGAGTCGCTCGTGCGGTACCTTGTCGAAGGCTTTCTGAAAGTCCAGGTATATGACATCACTGGGGATGTGGGCATCCCAGTTCTTATATATACCTTGGAAGAAGTCTAATAAATTCGTTAGGCAGGAGCGCTTGTTTTTGAAGCCATGCTGGGTGTCGGAGATTATATTATTGTTTTCTAGAAACTTAACAAGTTTATTTCTAATAATCTTTTCGAGTATTTTTTCTGCCACTGATGTCAAACTTATGGGCAACGCTTTTGTCTCCTTTTTTGAAAATCGGTGTTACGTTCGCCATCTTCCAGTCTTCCGGGACCTTGTTCAGTTGAACTGACCGGTTGAATATGTTAGTGAGTGGCTGAAGTATTTGTTGTTTAAGCTTTTTTAATAACCGCGGGGACAAACTGTCGGGTCCCGTTGACTTGTTCGTGTCGAGTTTGTCCAAGTACTTTTTTACTTCTTGGTCGCATATTGAGTCAATTTCCAGCGGCGTGATCTCAATCGGTGGGTCAGGGCCCTCGGGAATGGTTTCGATGTCCTCGACTGTGAATACGGATGCGAAATTACTGTTGAGGATTCTGGCCATCTGTTTACTGTCCTGAGTTACAGATCCAGTCTCGTCTCTCAGGGGACCAATATTGGATTTTACTTTCTTTTTCGATCTTATATACGTGAAGAATTTCTTGGAGTTAGTTTTGATTTCGCGCGCTATTTGCTTTTCATAGTTGCGTTTGCTACTCCGAATAAGGCTGCGACAAGCTCTGAGGCTGTTGTGGTACTGTGTGCTGGCTTCGGCCGTAGCATTCTCTTTCATCAAATTATAATTCCTTTTTTTAAGGTTTACTGCCCTTTTTATTTCTCTGGTCATCCACGGTGGATCTACGGCCCGTTTACTCGCCTGGATTTCGTACTCACTGTAGCCTTCTCTAATTGCAACAGCTTATCTTTGAAGACGTTCCACGCGTTGTCGATTGTATTGTCGGTGATGCCAAGTTGGTCCCAGGTCGTAGGGGGAAGCAGCGCACGGGCTAAGTTGAAATTTCCTTTTTTGTAATCTGGTATCACTGACGGATTATCTACGAGTTTGTGACATATGCTGACATTAAAACGTATTAAGTGGTGATCGCACCCATTAAGTTTCTCACCAACTGTACAGTCGTGAATGAGGTCGGAGTCGCTTACTAATACCAGATCCAGCAGATTATTTTCTCTTGTTGGTTGAGTTACAACTTGAGTGAGGAACGAATCCTCCACCATTTCTATAAACCTGTTACCCTCTTGATCTCCAGTCATCAGTCCCCAGTCAATGTTAGGGCAATTAAAGTCCCCAATTATAATTAATTCCTTGCTCTGTGTTAGAGAGTGAATCTCTTCGTAGAGGGTAGAGGGCAGTGTCATTGGCTGCCTGTTGTTTCGGAGGCCTGTATACGGTTGCAAGTGTTAGTTTCTTGTTATTTGCGGTTATTTCCACATAGACAGAATCGTATTTCTCTGCGTCCTGTTTGTCTATTTTTATGGCAGGGAGTGTACTTTTTACGTAGCAAACTACTCCTCCTCCTTTCTTGTGCTTTCGACTTTTGTGGAAGCTTTCGTACCCAGGGAATGACAGTTCGAATTCTAGATGTGTAGAGTTGGCCCAAGTCTCTGTGATGGCTACCACATTTGGTTTCTCTGTTGCAATATACGCCCTAATTTCGTCCTTTTTGGGTATTAAACAACGTGCATTTGTGTACATGATAGAAATGTGGCCGTGACGAGTTGTACCAGTTCGCCTGTCGGAGGCGTCGTTAGTTACACAGTTTCTTGTGAGTCGCACCGACGATACGGGTTGGTTGATCAAGGGCTGCCTTTGCCCCGTCCTCGCCTGCCGTTTTTTGAAAGGCTTTTCGAAAAGCTGCCCCGTCCAGAAGCCTCCCGAAACGCCCCGAACCAACCTCATTCAGGTGTAGTCCATCGTTCCAAAACAAGTCTGGGCGCTCAAAGAAGTGGTGCCAGGCATTTGTAAACGCCATGCCTTCGTCGTCACAAATTTCCTTCAGACTAGTATTGATGTTGCTCGCTTTGCTGTTGAAGCCGGTGTAAGCGCTGATTCTGGGTAGAATTCCAGAGACAATGACGTGAGGGGACTTGGTCTTGTAACGGCGAATGACCTAACGGTATTTTGATAGTAGGGCCTGAGTTTGAGTAGACTGAACGTCATTTGTCCCCGCGTGAATCAGATAAACTGTGTCTTCCTTCGCGAGTTCCGTGACAGCATCGACAGCTGAAGTAATGTCGTCCAATTTGGCTCCCGGAATACAATAACGCCTCCGCGTCTCTGTATTCCTGCCGCAGAATTCCGTTAATTGACCTCTAACCAGTGAGTCCCCTACAAGTCTAACAGATGTTTTCAGCTTGTCTGTGCCCCGAAACTGTGTCTGATCTACGCAGACCACAGAAGGAAGAATGGTCTTGTGGCGTCTAATGGATGAGTAGTGAGTAGTAGGAGTGTGGTGGCGACTGGACGTGGAGGCGTTAGGAGGGCTGGTAGAGGGGAGGGACAAGGGGGAGCCAAGGGAAGATGAGGAAGAGGCGGAAGGGGTTGACTGCGGGGGAGTAGAGGAGGAGGATGTTGAGGATGTGGAGGAGGGGGGAGAAGAAATGTATGAGGACGGGGCAGAGGCGGAGGAGGAGGAAGGGGCGGAAGGGGTTGACCGGGAAGGAGTAGAGGAGGAGGATGTTGAGGATGTGGAGGAGGGGGGAGAAGAAATGTATGAGGAGGGGGCAGAGGCGGAGGAGAAGAGGCGGAAGGGGTTGGCTGGGGGGGAGTAGAGGAGGAGGATGTTGAGGATGTGGAGGAGGGGGGAGAAGAAATGTATGAGGAGGGGGCAGAGGCGGAGGAGGAGGAAGGGGCGGAAGAGAAGAGTGAGGAAGAGGAAGGGGAGGAGGAAGAGTAGGTCGTGGTGGTGATGGTGGGATGGGTGGGGGAGGGGGCGGGGGTGATGGCGGTGCTGGTGGTGAAGTTTTGTCGGGAGCAGAATAAGGTGAAGGGTGAAGAAGGGGGGGTATTGGCGGCCAGTGGTGATGAGGTGGAGGAGGGAAGGGAGGAGGCGGGGGAGGGATGAGAAATGGAGGGGGCTGAGGAGGAGGTATGTGATCGGGTCAGAATTTCGGAGTACGAGGAAGAAGAAGAAGAAGAAGAAGAAGAAGAAGAAGAAGAAGAAGAAGAAGAAGAAGAAGAAGAAGAAGAAGAAGAAGAAGAAGAAGAAGAAGAAGAAGAAGAAGAAGAAGAAGAAGAAGAAGAAGAAGAAGAAGAAGAAGAAGAAGAAGGAGAAGAAGAAGAAGAAAAAGATGAAGGAGGATGAGTAGGGAGTGTGCGGAATTTTTTTTTTTTTTTTTTTTTTTTTACGTCGCGGCCTATAGCGCCGGTAGGCTTTTTCCCGGTGGGGCCTGATGGTCGGCCCAAGGCTTCTTCCCGGTGGGTCCTGATGGTCGGCCCAGCCCGTTCTGGCGCAGGCGAGTGTTTATAGTGGCGCCATTTTGCATTGGCTCATGCTGCCCTCCCGGAGCTCATCTTTAATCCTAGAATCTAGAGTCCGGGTTGATAGGTGGTCTTCTAGACAGCATGTGGGTAGTTTTAAGCCACTCGGCGGCGGCTGAAAAATCCCAGCTTGGTGGCACCGGGCGGGGATTGAACTCGCGTCCTCCTGAACGCGGTGGTGTTACTCTGTCGATTCAACCACCGCCTCCCCATGACGTCACGATATCTCATAATAACGCATTGGAGCGTTGTAGATCCTCGTTGGTTGGTTGTAGTGCCTGAATACGTAAGTCTAAGACACAGTACCTACACATCGAGTCGCTGGTTTAGTAGTGAATCGCAGCATATTTCTTTGACCAATTACAGCAATTGAAATAGTTGGACGGCATGACTACTTTTTTTTTATTTACTGTTGCAAGACGATATAACGGTGAGCTTTACAGTTAAGATGAATTTTGTATCCGCGTGGGCTATGGTGAGCACCTGGAGGGAGGTGGCTTTAAATCGGTAGAGTCACGCGGGAGAGTTTGAGGTGTGCCTTCTATGAGGGCCCACACGTGTTTTCCCTCTGGGATTAAAATTCTCTGGGGGATTAAACTTTTCCTCCTTTTCAAAACAGGTGTGCTGGTATACGGTTCAAACTTTGTACTTCTATGTTAGTGACAGATCTTCTACGTTAGTAAGACACAAGAATCTCACTGTCTTTCACTGGGTGCTGTGTTAGGTCGTGTAGTTGTAATCCTACTGAGGACAGACAGGAAACACAAAAAGTCGATATGTAACTTATCAGCTCGTGGTTGCAGCAAGGAAGTCCTCTCACTGTAAGGTAATCCTCGCAACACTTCAAACACTAGTTAGACGCGCCACAGCACTGAGTTAGACGTTAATTAATTAGGTTGAGTGGTGCTAAATAAGACAAGTAAACAAGCACAGTTAATCGTTCGATTTCTGAGAAGGCGTACGGGCCTATTTAAGTAGCGATTAATTAAAAACGTGTATGAACGGATTTCAAAAGTTGTGACGTTAAAATGTAACACACGGAGTCGATTCACACAAAAAATAGCAAGTGTCGGTTCACCAGACGAGGTGAAAAGCAAGGTTAAGGTTTGATGCCGACCAGCAGCAAGGTCAACGTCCGTTCCTTTGAAAAGGTCAGGAAACAGTCCGGAGAGGAGCGATATATGGAAACAGTACGGAGGGAGGAGCGATATATGGAAACAGTCCGGAGAGGAGCGATATATGGAAACAGTACGAAGGGAGGAGCGATATATGGAAACAGTAGGAAGGGAGGAGCGATATATGGAAACAGTACGAAGGGAGGAGCGATATATGGAAACAGTCCGGAGAGGAGCGATATATGGAAACAGTACGAAGGGAGGAGCGATATATGGAAACAGTACGAAGGGAGGAGCGATATATGGAAAAAGTACGAAGAGAGGAGCGATATATGGAAACAGTACGAAGAGAGGAGCGATATATGGAAACAGTACGAAGAGAGGAGCGATATATGGAAACAGTACGAAGAGAGGAGCGATATATGGAAACAGTACGAAGAGAGGAGCGATATATGGAAACAGTACGAAGAGAGGAGCGATATATGGAAACAGTACGAAGGGAGTACCGATATATGGAAAAAGTACGAAGGGAGTAGCGATATATGGAAACAGTACGAAGGGAGTAGCGATATATGGAAACAGTACGAAGGGAGTAGCGATATATGGAGAAAGTACGAAGGGAGTAGCGATATATGGAAACAGTACGAAGAGAGGAGCGATATATGGAAACAGTACGAAGGGAGGAGCGATATATGGAAACAGTACGAAGAGAGGAGCGATATATGGAAACAGTACGAAGGGAGGAGCGATATATGGAAACAGTACGAAGAGAGGAGCGATATATGGAAACAGTAGGAAGGGAGGAGCGATATATGGAAACAGTACGAAGAGAGGAGCGATATATGGAAACAGTAGGAAGGGAGGAGCGATATATGGAAACAGTAGGAAGGGAGGAGCAATAAATGGAAACAGTACGAAGAGAGGAGCGATATATGGAAACGGTACGAAGAGAGGAGCGATATATGGAAACAGTCCGGAGAGGAGCGATATATGGAAACGGTACGAAGAGAGGAGCGATATATGGAAAAAGTACGAAGGAGGATATATGGAAACAGTACGAAGAGAGGAGCGATATATGGAAACAGTACGAAGAGAGGAGCGATATATGGAAACAGTACGAAGGGAGGAGCGATATATGGAAACAGTACGAAGAGAGGAGCGATATATGGAAACAGTACGAAGAGAGGAGCGATATATGGAAACAGTACGAAGGGAGGAGCGATATATGGAAACAGTACGAAAGGAGGAGAGATATATGGAAACCGTACGAACAGAGGAGCGATATATGGAAACAGTACGAAAGGAGGAGAGATATATGGAAACAGAACGAAAGGAGGAGAGATATATGGAAACAGAACGAAGGGAGGAGCGATATATGGAAACAGTACGAAGAGAGGAGCGATATATGGAAACAGTACGAAGAGAGGAGCGATATATGGAAACAGTACGAAGGGAGGAGCGATATATGGAAACAGTACGAAGGGAGGAGCGATATATGGAAACAGTACGAAGAGAGGAGCGATATATGGAAACAGTACGAAGAGAGGAGCGATATATGGAAACAGTACGAAGAGAGGAGCGATATATGGAAACAGTACGAAGGGAGGAGCGATATATGGAAACAGTAGGAAGGGAGGAGCGATATATGGAAACAGTAGGAGAGGAGCTATATTTGGAAACAGTACGAATGGAGGAGCGATATATGGAAACAGTAAGGAGAGAGGAGCGATATATGGAAACAGTACGAAGGGAGGAGCGATATATGGAAACAGTAAGGAGAGAGGAGCGATATATGGAAACAGTACGAAGAGAGGAGCGATATATGGAAACAGTACGAAGAGAGGAGCGATATATGGAAACAGTAAGGAGAGAGGAGCAATATATGGAAACAGTAGGGAAAGAGGAGCAATATATGGAAACAGTACGAAGAGAGGAGCGATATATGGAAACAGTAGGGAGAGAGGAGCAATAAATGGAAACAGTACGAAGAGAGGAGCGATATATGGAAACAGTACGAAGGGAGGAGCGATATATGGAAACAGTACGAAGGGAGGAGCGATATATGGAAACAGTACGAAGGGAGGAGCGATATATGGAAACAGTAGGAAGGGAGGAGCGATATATGGAAACAGTAGGAAGGGAGGAGCGATATATGGAAACAGTACGAAGGGAGGAGCGATATATGGAAACAGTAGGAAGGGAGGAGCGATATATGGAAACAGTACGAAGGGAGGAGCGATATATGGAAACAGTACGAAGGGAGGAGCGATATATGAAAACAGTGGGAGAGAGGAGCAATATATGGAAACAGTACGAAGAGAGGAGCGATATATGGAAACAGTACGAAGGGAGGAGCGATATATGGAAACGGTACGAGGAGATAAGTTGGGGAGGCGGTGGCTGAGTCGACAGAGTGACGGCGCAGCGTTCAGGAGGACGCGAGTTCAATCCCCGCCCGGTGCCACCAAGCTGGGATTTTTCAGCCGCCACCGATTGGCTTAAAACTACCCACATGCTGTCCAGAAGACCACATTCGGAGAGGAGCGATGCCATGGATAGATACAGTGGTTAGGATGGTATTATGCGTTTAAATGGTACAGAAAAATAATCACCACCTAATATCTATACCATCTCCATCGCTACCACCACCACCACTAGCATCACCGCTAACACCCAGCATCACTACCACCCGCACCAACTTTACACCACTACCACTACCATCACCTCCACCACCACCCCTATGCAATCAACATCATCACCCAGCAACACGACCACCTCCACCACCTTATTCATCATCACCATTACCACTCACCACCTTCACCACTATCAACCATCACCCCTAACACCCACATCCCTACTACCCAACCCAAGAACCACCACCACTTCCACCCCCACCACCACCACCACCACCACTCTATACAAAGGAAAATGTTGTCCCAAGCGTCCGGCGAGCGAGTGGAGGACAACAGACTCTTTGGAGGACGACCCCAAAAGTGTCTTGTTAAAGGAACATAAAATACTCCCATTATCCCTGCAGAGAAGTAAGAGGAGGAGCAGGAGGAGGAGGAGGAGGAGAAAACGAAAGAGAACGAGAATGAGGAAGAGACGAGCAAGAACAGGAGGAGGAAGAGGAGAACGAGGAGAAGGAGGAGGAAAAGGAAGAGAGGGAAAAGGAGGATATGAAAGAGAAAGAGAATGAGGACGAGACGAGCAAGAGGAGGAGGAGAAGGAGGATAAGAAGAAGGAAATAAAAGAAAACGAGAATGAGGAAGAGAAGAACAAGAACAAGAGAAGCAGGAAGACGAGAAGGAGGAGAATGAGAAGGAGGAAATGAAAGAAAACGAGAACGAGGATGAGGACGAGAGGAGGAGGAGGAAGAGGAGGAAAGGCAGGAGCTGAACGTAAAGAAAATGGAGAGAATATTGTCTAAAAAGGAAAACGGATGAGGACTGCCAGGGGAGAAAATGGGAAGGAAAAAACAGAGGGAGGAAAAAGTTAACTCAATAACTAACACAAAAACGGACCGTGCAGTTTTTTTTTCTTTTGGTACTTGGCACAAAATCAACACAAGGAAAAAAAGGACCGTGGAATGTTCTTTTTTATTTTTTAGTTGACGATCAGTACAAAAAAAATAATGAAGTCTGTGGAAAAAAAAGCAAGTGTTAATAAATATATAAAAAATGGCAGTCGACTAAAAGAAGGAAGAAAGGGTAACACAAAAAAATTGAGAGAAAACGGAAGAAATTAAGGAGACAAAGAGGGTAAAAAAAAGGTTAAGGTACAAAACACATACACATTCCAGAAAATAAAAAAAAAGGAGGAAGGGAGGATGAAAAGCCGCAGGGGGGGGGGGTGAGACAGGGTGAGATAGGGTGAGACATAAAGGGTAAGGAGGAGAAGAGGGAACAATAGAATGCTGTGGGGAGGACAGGGAAGGGGAGGGGAGAGGAGGCAAAGGAGGGGAGGGGAGGAAAGAAGAATGGAGAAAAAGAAGGAAACAAGAGGAGGGTGTCAATTACGGTTTAGGAAGAAGTCACCAATTGTCGCAGTGATGGCAATTAGGAGGAGGAGGAGGAGGAGGAGGAGGAGGAGGACAAACACACACACACACACACACACACACACACACACACACACACACACACACACACACACACACACACACACACACACACGCGAAAGTTTAAAAAATAAAGCACTTCCCAAGATTTAAAATTTAAGTGGATCGGTGGAGAAGGTTGGGGAGGAAGAGGGAGAAGGATAAGGAAAAGGAGGAGAAGGATATGAAGGAGGAGGAGGAGGAGGAGGAGGAGGAGAAAAGAAGGGATAGCAAGAGGGGGGATAATTTCAATATCTTAAAAACGCCTGCAGGAATGGCGAAGCTTAAACTTAAACAATGAACTTACTTTTCTCTCTCTAGTTTGTTGTGTTCTCTCGGCTTTTAGCTTAATACGGCCCGACCAGAGGGAGCTTTTAAGACTTGGAGCAACCTCAGTAACCGCGGCTCAGAGGAGAGAGGAAACGGAATATCGGAAGTTAGTAGGGATAGATAAGAAAGGATGAAAATTAAAGTGTAGATGAACGAATAATGTTAAGAAGAACTGTGAGATGATAAGGAAAGTTGAAAGAATGTAGGGATGGTTGAAAGGATGCAAATCAAAGAGAAGACGAATAAAAGATAGACAAAGATTTAGAGGGTTGAAGAAAATGAGATGATAAGGAAACTTGGAAGAATATAGGGATGGTTGAAAGGATGCAAATGAAAGAGAAAATTAATGAGAAACAGAAAAAATATAGAAAAAAAAAATGAACGACTGATAGAAGATAGTGATAGAAGAAAAAAATAGTAACAAAAAAAATGAAAAGGCATAGATTATTGAAGCATTATTGAAGAATAGAAAAAGAAAAAAACAATAGAGAGAAGGGTCAATTTCGAGATGCAGAAAGTAAATCGTGGTGCAAGACAATGATTAAAAGAAATATACAGACAGGGACAGACAAATAAGTGAAGAGAGAGAGAGGAGTGAAACATCAAAACAAAAGAAGGACGGCAAAAAACAAGGAGTAATGAGGATAGAGAACGGCTAAAAAAAAAAACATGGAGATTGAATAAAAAGATGAAGAAAGAACGACGGGTATTGAAGACGAACCAGAGAAAGGAGGGAAAAATAAATAGAGATCGAAGAAGCGGGAAGAAGAGAATGATGGAGAGGAGGAATGACAAGGATGGACTGAGGAACGGGAGGAATGAGAGGAGGGAGATAAGGGCGGCTGATTGAAGGGTTAAGGGAATGGGCGGGAGATGGGCGGGTGAGGGAGGGGTAGGGCGGGGAGCGGCCAAGACGGAGACCGAATTCTGTAAGTGAATTATGCACCAGAGAGACGAGGCAGCCAAGTTGTCCCGTAAATCGATGCAAGTTACCCAATAAACAAGTCAGCTTCGAGAGGACACACACACACACACACACACACACACACACACACACACACACACACACACACACACACACCACCACCACCACCCGAAACTGACCTCTCTTTTGGCTACTCATTTAGACTTTTTTATAAGGGCAATGATTAGCGAGCTCTTTTTTCTCTTTTTTTTTTTTGCCCTTGAGCTGCTCCTTTTGCTGACACACACACACACACACACACACACACACACACACACACACACACACACACATATTTTCCTCCTCTCTTATTATGCCTTTCCATCTCTCTTTTATTCTCTTTTTCTTCCTTCTCTCCTTTTCATTTATTTCCTTCTTTCCTCCATTTTTAGTATTTTGGAAATTTCCCCTCTTTCTTTGTTTGCTCCTTTCCTATCTGTTTTATAATTCATTTCCTTCCTTTCTTCCTCTTTCCTTCCTTACTTCCTTCCTTATTTCCGTCCTTCCTTTCCTGTTTCCCTCCTTAAATCCTACCTTCCTTCCTTTCTTTCTTTTTTTTTCTGCTCCTATTTTCTTTTTTTCTTTCTTTCTTTCTTCCCTCCTGATTTCCTTCATTCCTTCCGTCCTTCTTCCTTTCTTTCCTCTCTTCTTTTCCTCCATCATTTTTATATCACCACACTTTGATTTTACTCTCTCCTTAATCCACTTAATTTCCTTCTTCCGTACTTCCTCCTTTCTTTTCATTCTTTTTGCTTCATTTCTTTCCTTCCTTCCGTCCTTTTTCCTTCCTTCCTTCCTTTCCTCTCTTCTTTCCCTCCAATCTTAATATCAACACATGGATTTCGCAACGAGATAGAGTTTTTTTTTTTCCATAATATTCCCAAGAGTGGCTGACAAACTTTATTATTTCATGGGAGGGTAAGACAATAATAATAAAAAAAGCCCATGATGTCGATTCATTAATTCTCTCCCGTAATCTGCACCATCACGCCGCGCCTCTCGCCGATTCACTCACTCCTTTACCGCCAAAATATCGACTTTCCAGTTTAATGAATAAGAATATAAAAAAAAAAAGTTTCCCCAAGTTTGCCAAAGTCCGCCATGAGCTTCTATCGGAGTTTCAAAATTGCATAAACCCTCACGTCAGCCCAAATTTTGCTCCGTTAAGGCTCATTTCCCCTTGATGGAACACGAGAGACGCCGCTTACTTGCCTCCCCCTCCTCCCCTTCCTCCTCCTCCTCCTCACTACACCAGACGAGGGAGTATCAAATCAGGCAAAAGTAGAGGCAAAGAATGATACGTGAAAACCAAGAGGTAAAAGAAGAAATAAATGACTAGAAAAACCGAAGGAATAAAGAAAGATAAGCGAAGAGAGAGAAACAAGAGAAAATAAACGGCCAAATAAATGAAGGAGAAGAAAGATAAGAAGGAGAGAAGCGAAAAAACGATATTACAAGAATGATAAGTGAGGACCAAGAGAAAAAGAAGGAATAAATGACAAGAATAACCGAAGGAATAAAGAAAGATAAATGAAGAGAGAGAAACAATTATACAGCAGAGAAAATAAACGACCAAATAAATGAAGGAGAAGAAAGATAAGACAAGGAAGAGAGAAATAACAACAGTGGAAGAATGATAAGTGAAGACCAAGAGGAAAAGGAAGAAATAATTGACTAGATAAACGAAAAAAAATTGAAGAGAGTAAAACAAGAATTGCAAAGAATGTAAACGACGACCAAGCAAATGAGAGAGAAAAGAATGATAAGAAGAGGAAGAGGGAAATAACAATAATGCAAAGAATAACAATCAAGCAAGAAAAGGAAAGAGGAAAGAAAGATAAGACGAATGAAACAAAACAGTAATGCAAAGAAAATAATCGCCCAGACATATGGTAGGAGTAAAAAGGGAAAATATGACAATAGAGAATATAAACAAGATCGAGAAAGTATATGTTAGGTTGGGAAAAAAAGAGCAAAGTACCATGGGGAAGTATATGCCAGACAAACAAAAAAGAAAACTGATAATAAAGGAGTAAATGGTATAAATAAGAAAAATAAAACGACTAGATACGCAAAATAGAAAAGAATGACACTTGAAGAGAAGGCAAAATGAGTGCTAAAAAGGGTAAAATAGAGGAAAATAAAGTAACTCATTGAAGAGAAATATATAAGAAATGGAACAGAGAATAACGAGAAAATGACATATTTCGGCCAAAAAACAAAAAAAGATGAAGATGAAAGAGAAACGGAAGAGAATAGTAAAAAAAGAAACACGGGAAGTAAAAAAAAGGCAAAGAAATTTATACAGAACGAAAAAAGTAAACAGAAAAGTATTGGAGAAAGTATGAGCTACTGAAAGTGACATATATAAAAAGAATTAAAAAAAAATCAGAGAATATAATTTATAATAATGACGCATGAAGATTAAAACGGAATGAGAAAGGTTAAAAGAAATACATATCAAAGAAAATAAAGAAAAATGATTCAGAGGTTGATAAAAAAATAGGAAATGAAAAAAAAATATCCCGGAAGCAATTTCGCGATTTCTCTCTCGATAATGAAAACTTTTAAAGCACCGAGGAATTTAATGAACAAGTTATTTCATTCACAAAACTTTCTGCCTCGTTTTTTGTCTTCCTTATTCTTACTTAACCTCATTTTTCTTTTCCTTCCTTCCTCTATTCAATATTTCCTCCCCTCCTCTAATTAATATTTATTCCTCATTTCTCACTTCCTATATTCCAAATTTTATTCTCTACTTTTTTTACATTACTTTTTTTTTCTTTTCATTCCTTCCTCTATTCAATATTTCCTAACTTCCTCTAATTAATATTTATTCCTCCTTTCTCACTTCCTATATTCCAAATTTTATTCTCTACTTTTTTTTACATTATCTCCTTTTTATTCATTCCTTTCTTCATTCAATATTTCCATCCTTCCTCCAGTTAACATCTATTCCTCCTTTCTCTCTTCCTATATGTCAACTTTTTTCTCTCCTTTTTTACATTATCCCTTTTTTTCTTTCCTTTCTTCATTCAATATTTCCTTCCTTCCTCCAGTTAACATCTATTCCTCCTTTCTCTCTTCCTATATGCCAACTTTTTTTCTCTCCCTTTTATACATTACCCTTTTTTTTCTTTTCATTCCTACTTCCTTCTTTCTTCGAATTAACATCTATCACTCCTTTCTCACTTTCTCTCACTTTCTCCACTCGACTCATGTTATGTCTGTTGATCTTTCCCTCCTCCCTCCCTACCTTCTCTCCATCTCTCCTCCTCACTTTCCTCATATTTGTCCCTCTTTTCCTCCCATTTTCATTCTCTTTTTCTCTCCTACTCCCTTCCCTTATTCCTCACATCTCTGCGCCTCCTCTCCCATTCTCTATCTCCTCTCCACCTCTCCTCCCTTCTCTCCTTCTCCCTTTCCCATTTCTTCACTTTCGGCGCCTCTACTCTGCATCTACATAACTCCTTTCTGCATTTACTTGTCATCTTTCCTTTTCCCTTTCCTTATTTCTTCACTTACCTTGCCTCATCTCCGCCGTTCATTGCCTCCCATTTAACTTCTCTTCTTCTCTTCTACTACCTTTCCTCATTCCACTCCTCTGCGTGCCCCTTCTCTGTCTCTCTATTACTCCTGTCTACATTTTCTCTCCCTCTTTCCTTCTCCCTTTACCCATTTCTTCCGTCTCTTCCTTCTCTATATCTCCAGCTATCTACCTTCTTTCCTTCTCTCCTCCCTCCCCTCTCCTCGCCTCTTCTACTTTCTACCTTCTCTCCTTCTTCCTTTCCTCCCCACGCTTCTTCTCTTGCTGTCTACCTTCTCTCCTTCCTTTCCTCTCCACTCGTCTCCTCCTCCCCATCTCTGAGCCAACACTCAAAGAAGACACCTGAGTATTATTTAACAAGCTCGTCTTTCAGGGCAGCGCGGGGCGGCATTCACACACACCAGGATGAAAGAATATACTTAAAAATCCCAAAGAACCACCTCCTGCAGGCTTTTTCTGACGGCAGGTTATTTTATTTTTTAGCTTTGCAGTGCCGAGTCTCTTTGAGGAAGGAAGGAAGGAAGGAAGGAAAGGAAGGAGGGAGGAAAGTAAGGATGGAGTCTCCTCTGCTAACCACCTTATGTTCCTTTTCTTTTTACTTCCTCTTCCTCGTATTTTTTTTTTTTTATTTACAGTGCTGAGCTTCTTTGAGGAAGGAAGGAAGGAAGGAAGGAGGGAAGAAAGAAATGACTGGTCTCTATATGACCACCTAATTTTCCCTTTCTCTTTTCTTTCCCCTTTCTTTTTTTTTTTTTAGCATTGCAGTACCGAGTCTCTTTGAGGAAGGAAGGAAGGAAGGAAGGTAGAAAGAATGAAAGAAAGAAAGAGAGAAGGAAAGAAAGAAAGAAAGAAGAAAGAAAGAAAAAGAAAGAAAGAAAGAAAGAAAAAGAAAGAAAGGAAGGAAGAAAGGACGGAAGGAAGGGAGTACTCTGCTCTTCATAAACACCATCTCCCCCCTCTTCTTCCTTCCTTTTCTCCCATCTAAGATCTGGCTATATTCCTTCTCTTTCTTCTTCTCTCCCTTTCTCCCTCTCACTCTCTTTCTTTCCCCGCCCTTTGGTGTTGTAGAGGAGGTACAAGTGTTGGTAGTGATGGAGCGCTCTTTACTACTACTCTTCCTCCTCTTCCTCCTCCTCCTCTCACCAAGCCTCTCTCCCATTTTTTCTCCCTCCCTCTCCTCTCCTTCAAGTAGTACCTGCCCTCATCTCCATCTTCTGCCTCTTACATTTTTCATCACCGTCCTTTGCTTCCTCATTCCAGTTCTCTCTCTCTCTCTCTCTCTCTCTCTCTCTCTCTCTCTCTCTCTCTCTCTCTCTCTCTCTCTCTCTCTCTCTCTCTCTCTCTCTCTCTCTCTCTCTCTCTCTCTCTCTCTCTCTCTCTCTCAGCATCTCCCTTTCTTTGATCCTTCTTTTTTTCCTGTACCTCAATTTCCTCCCTTATTTATTTCATCTTTCTCTCTATTCTTCCTTCCTTCATTCTAGCTTTTAATTCTTTTCAACATCATTATTTTTCTTTTTTTACCTCAACATCCTTTCTTCTCATCATTCCTCCCACTCTTCTTTCCTATTTTCCTTCTATTCTATACATCACAGTTTCTCAGTTTCTCGTTTATTCTTCCTTTCTTCTTGCATTCCTCCTTTTCTGCAACCTCCCCCCCCCCCCCCCTTATCGCCTCACCTTTCCTTTCGTCACCTTCCCTCCCCTTGCCTTTTTCTCACTTGCCTTCACCTTCCCTTCCCTCACTTGCCTTCACCTTCCCTTACCTCACCTGATCTCACCTTCCCTTTCCTTACTTCGCTCAACTTTTCTTCCTTCACCTGCCCTCACCTTTCATCTCTTCTTCTCCTCTCCTTATGTCACCTTCCCTCACCTTGCCTTTGCCTCACTTGCCCTCACTTTCCCTTTCCTCACTTGCCTTCACCTTCCCTTTCCTCACTTCGCTCAACTTTTCTTCCTTCACCTGCCCTCACCTTTCATCTCTTCTTCGCCTCACTTTCCTTCACCTTCCCTCACCTTCCCGGCCCCATCATCAAAAGCTTTTACCCGCCTCAGAGATCAAGATGGGCATTTACTTGTCAGTCTCGCTCTACGGCGCGTCACTCGGCACTCTTACGGTTATTTGGCACCGCGCTACGCCTACCACACGAGGAGCAAGAGCCAGGCCGCCACGGAGAGAGCTTATCTGTGTCTGTCTCTGTGTCTGTGTCTCTGTCTCACACGAAAGTATATGCTCCAGGCTCGACTTACTTGTTGTTGTTTCTTGTTTTGTTTTTTTACAGTACAGGAGGCAGCTCAATGGCAAAAAAAAAAAAAAATAAAAAACAGGAACAGAATGGTCCGCTACACGCTGCTTCAAAATGAAAAAAAAGAAAAAAGAAAAGAAAACAGAACGAGAGGCCAGAGGAGAGGTCAGTCTCGGGTAAGGAGGCGCGTTTGTATGTGTTACTATTATACGAGTACTTTAAGAGTGGACTGTAAGTGTAGACGAGAAAAGAGATAATATTGTGAGAGAAAAATATGATACGGGATATATATTAAAATGGATTTGAGGATACAGACGGCGGATATATGAAGAAAAAATTATATGATAGCATGGAAATGTTTTAGCATGAGTGGACAGTAAGTGTAAGCGAATAGAGGAGAATATTGACAGAAAAAATGCATTAAACGTCATATATGAAGATGGAACTGATGGTACAGGAGGTGGATATATAAAGAAATGTTTATATGTTAGCATGAAATGTTTTGGCAAGAGTGGACAATACGTGTAGATAAATAGAGGAGAATATTGACAGAAAAAAAAACATTAAACGTCACATATGGATATGGAATTGAGGGAACAGACGATGGATATATAGCGAAAAGAAATTATGATATGTTAGCATGAAAATAAACGACAATTATACTATAGACTGAATGAAAAATTATATAACATATTGTAAATAAAATTGTAAAAAAAAAAATAGCAGGACGTATTTTTTATTTTTTATTGTATTTCTATTTCAAATCTCCGTTGCACTTTTCAAGTTCTTTTTAATTATATTGTTGCCACATATTCTAGTGACATTTCCCGTGTTTTATATTATGCCAATGCTCCGATGGTCTCCCCCTCCTCCTCCTCCTCCTCTTTGTGATGTGGGAATCCCTGCCAATATCTTACACAACACACACACACACACACACACACACACACACACACACACACACACACACACAAACACACACATTCCGATAGCTCAATCGGTTAGAGCGCCGCTCTGCAAAGCTTCACGGCCAAACAGGCGTCGGTTAGAGCCCCGCTCAGGCCGGATTCTTTCCGTTGACTAGGAGTAGTTACTGTCCCCCTTTGAGCAAGGGGGGTGGGTGTGTGGTGTGTGAGGTCCTGGCAGTACCCAGAGATAGATAATAATGCGCACTTGCTCACGTCGTGTGGGTACCTGCTGGCGCCAGCGAGTCCAACTCGTGATCAGGCCGTGGTGAATTACACACACACACACACACACACACACACACACACACACACACACACACACACACACACACACACACACACACACACACACACACCCACCCCCACACCCCCACACGTTAATATCGACTCTCACCATTACACACACACACACACACACACACACACACACACACACAATGTACACACACACACACACACACACACACACACACACACACACACACACACACATATATATATATATAAAAAAAAGGGAACTGTGGAACTATCCGAGAACAGAAATAAATGACAGCGGAGCAATGGCCGGCAGTGGGCGCGGAATGTGAGTCGTATTTAAACTTTTTTTCTTTTTTTCTAACTCCACCACCTACGCGTCTGTAAATATTAATTGGAATTATTAGATGTATATATTGCGTACTGTGAATGCGCCATCGCTGCAATATGAGAGGAATGCTTAATAAACCTCGATACGGGCTCAATATAACAGGGGAATAGATAGACGAACAGATAGATCGATGAACACACACAGGAAAACACAAACACACAAACACGCTCAGTATAACAGGGAAATAGATAGACCAGCAGATAGATATAGAGACGAACACACAGGTAAACACAAATATACAAACACACACACACACACACACATACCCGTGGATATTGTGAAATTAATTATTATGACACAAAAAGACTAATGAATGAATAAATAACCGTATGAACAGATTTACAGATGCGCAACGGAGAAACACACACACACACACACACACACACACACACACACACACACACACACACACACACACACACACACCTATATGATGAACTAAATTAATATAACACCAAAGTACCAATATATAAATAAGTAAAAGTGTGAACACATTTAAAGTCGAACCACCCTCGACCAAAGAGCTATACAATCAGAAATATAAATATTCACTTAGAAATATACCTAAAGGGACTAATTAATGAATAAAACGGAAACCAAAAGAAATATTAACAGAGGAGGATAAAATAACAGATAAAACGGATAACCTGATTTTTAACGAAGTGAAAATATACGAATCAATAAGGGAAACAAGCTAACAACAAGCTAACTAACGCACAGAGTCACATACGCGAGACCAGTGGAAAGATTAACGGATGTGGATGAAAGAACAGAAATCAAACGGATAAACTGACTTCAAACGAATGCAAAGTGTGGAATGAAGAGGGAAAACGAGGTAACAGATGCAAAACTCGCGTACCAAGACATATACGCATTGATAACGAAGGATCGCAAAAAGGATAAACTTTTAACTAAAGTGGAATCAATGTAGAAGCGAATTTGAGGTTTATCGAAAGGCAAAAATCACGTACCAGTTCAGAAATTCAAAATAATACGGCGACGCCACAAACAGGAACAAGCGTATAAATAAATACACTTAGTTTTAATCTATGGTACAAAATAAAAAACATATTAGATGTTAATGCCACAAGCCAACTCATAAACGCAATAATCCAATACGGAAGGACCAATAACACGGACAAAGAGATGAAAAAAGGAGTTACACTTTTTGTTTTAAGTTTTGGCCTATAGAACCTCTTTTACTAAATCAGCTTCCTCGAGGCTGGGGGTTCTGTACCGTCTCCGCCAGTTCTTCTCCCCTGCACAGTTGCTGTCCATATACAGGGGCCTTGTCCGCCCTCGTATGGAGTATGCATCTCACGTGTGGGGGGGCTCCACTCACACAGCTCTTCTGGACAGAGTGGAGGCTAAGGCCCTTCGTCTCATCAGCTCTCCTCTTCATACTGATAGTCCTCTACCTCTTAAATTCCGCCGCAATGTTGCCCCTCTTTCTATCTTCTATCGATATTTCCACGCTGACTGCTCTTCTGAACTTGCTAACTGCATGCCTCCCCCCCTCCCGCGGCCCCGCTGCACTCGACTTTCTACTCATGCTCATCCCTATACTGTCCAAACCCCTTATGCAAGAGTTAACCAGCATCTTCACTCTTTCATCCCTAACGCTGGTAAACTCTGAAACAATCTTCCTTCATCTGTATTTCCTCCTGCCTACGACTTGAACTCTTTCAAAAGGAGGGTATCAGGACATCTCTCCTCCCGTATTTGATCTTGCTTTCGGCCACCTCTTTTGTTTCTTTTTTGGGAGCAACGAGCAGCGGGCTTTTTTTTTTATTATTGTTTTCATTTTTTTGGTGCCCTTGAGCTGCCTCCTTTGTTGTAAAAAAAAAAAAGAAAAAAAAAAGATCCGGTAGACTTTCTTTGTGGTGCCTGGTTCTCGGCCCCAGCCCACTGTGGCGTAGGCAAGTGTTTATGGTGGCGCCATCTTGCTTTCTTCATGCTGCCCCCAGGAGCTCATCTTTGATCCTCTTTTCGAAAGAATCTCGCGTCCGGTTTGGTAGTGGTCTTCAGGACACCATGTGGGTAGTCTTAGGACACTCGGCGATGACTGAAAAATTGGCAGCTTGTTTGTCACTGCGGGCGGGACGCGAGCCTGCGTCTTCTTGAACGCCGCGATAGCACGCTGACCACTCAGCCTCCCCAAATCTACGGTGCAAAATTGCGGACGTAATATACAAAAGTCACGTACCAATCCATTACAGTCATATAATACGAAGAAAAATCACAAACCTGGACAAACGGACGAAAGAACGAATACGCAAATAAACAGGACTATAATCTACGGCGCAGAACTACGGACGCAGCAAATGCAAAAGTA